>NW_008345687.1:1311888-1313864 GCF_000622305.1 Nannospalax galili | reverse complement strand
ACTCTAATTGCCTCACCCTGTGTCCCTGTTCAGCATGGAAGAAGCCAGAGCTGTGTGTCCCAATTCCCTATTGGCAATTTGGGTAACCTCTTCAGAGGATGGTGTGATAAGAATAGGAGGTAGGAATTAGAAAGGCAGTTAGGGTAAAAAGGCCTCAAAAAAAAAAAAAATAGCCAGTTTCTGGCTAAACTTCACAATGTCCTTGGGCCTCTTAGCAAACTACTCTGTTCTACAGACCAAAACTGTTGAAAATATTTGGGAGCTTTTATCTAATCCTTAAAAGATTTTAGGGTTACCTCTTCAGAAGGGGGAAAGTTAGAACAGCCAAAAGCCCCATAAAAAAATTAAAGAAGAAAGAGTACATGAAGTTGTCAGAAAAAAAGTTATGGGGAGATATGGAAGGAGTTGGAGGGGAGGGACTGGGCATGGATTTGGTCAAAACACATTATATGCATGTGTGAAATTCTCAATAAATTATTTATTTTTTTTAAAAAAGAGAGAATTGGATGCTCTTGCATAGGATCTGAGCCAGCACCCACATGATGACTAGCAACCATCCATAACTCCAGTTCCAGAGACTCCAACACCCTTTTCTGGCCTCTGTGGGCATTGCACAAACATGGTGTACTTACATACATGCAGGCAAAGTAATCATATACATAAAATAAATAAATAAATCATTTAAAAAATAATAGACACAAATTCCATCCCATTGGAAGACAAGAATACCAAGAACATTATACATAAAGCAAAAAATTAAATAGCTATAACAAAAACTGCTCTTTGTCGTCTAAGATGCTGTTTAATCTCAGAAGAAGATTTAACAATGCATTTGCAGGTAGCTTACTCACCGAGCATCTATCAAAGGTGCCTATCTGCTTCGTAGGGTGTATGCTCATTTCACTGGCAGCTAAACCAATCAATACTGTAGCCAGTCTTATATCCCACAGTGGGTCTGTATGCTCTTCACTTTATTCACAGATGTAAGGAGTCCTGGTAGTTGCTAGCACTCATCCTGGACTGCAAACTGTTTGATGATTGTAAGATCTCCAGACCTTGGTCCTTGGAAAATTACTGAGAAATCCAGTAGTGCAGCATTGTTAGGAAGCCCTACAGGAGCTCCCCCTTCACTACTGAAAAATTATTTAAACACAAAATCAGGTAACACAGCAAGTAATTGAACTAAGGATAAGAATATGTCTGTGTACTATGAGGTTGTGGTTGTTTGAATGAGACGTGTCCCCCATAGGCTCCAGTATTTGACCACTTGGTCATTTGGTGGTGCTGTTTGGGGAGGGTCATACAATCCCTTGAGTGCAGCCTTGCTGGAGGAAGCAAGTCACAGAAGGGTGGACTTTGAGAGTCCATAGCCTCCTCCCACTTGCAAGTTGCTCTTTCTGTTTTTTGTGCCCATTGAAGATGTGAGCATTCAGCTTTCTGCTCCAGCATGCCTGCCTGCCATGACAGACTCGTATCCTCTGAAACTCTAAACTCAATTAACTCTTCCTTCTATAAGGTGCCTTGGTTATGCTTTAGTTTTATCACAGCAACAGAAAGGTGACTAATACAGGGCCCTACATTTCCTAAGAGAACTCAATCCCAACAACATTGGGTATGTTTCTTCATGCATAAAGCAAAGAAATCAGAATAGTGAGCTACACATTTTCTTTACATGACATTATGGTGATTTTTATCCCCTTGAAGTTAATAAATTTCACAGGTAATAACATTATTAGCTATTTTCTGAAATTGTGTACAAAAAAGCTCCAAACTTCATAATATTCCTTTGGGATTACTTAATTGTTAATTATTAATAGTTTTACTATTACTATTAGTTAATTACTATTACTATTTTTTAAACAAGGACTTTGCTTCACAGAAAAGTTCAGTAACTTGTTGGATCATTATATCCGCATGTCTTTTCACCTCCTTCACATGTTAGGGCACCCGAAGATCTCATTTCTACCCCTGCCAAG
>NW_008345687.1:1308627-1311805 GCF_000622305.1 Nannospalax galili | reverse complement strand
GGAAAAGGCGCAGCAGGAGAGAGAGAGAGAGAGAGAGAGAGAGAGAGAGAGAGAGACAGAGAGAGAGACAGAGAGACAGAGACAGAGAGACAGAGAGAGAGACAGAGAGAGAATCTATACAACCAATTTCATTTGTTTCCTAGGACCCTGTGGCATTCTAAATTATCAAAGGATTTAATTTACTCCCTGCACAGGAAAGAGCAATGTAGAGGAATCTTCCCCTTTCCAGATTTGAAGAGCCTTGGGAAACTCAAATTTTCAGTGAACTTCAGGGGACCACGAATCTTCAAGCCAAAAGGCCAAGACACAGAAGCCAACTTGCCAAGTGCACTCTGGGAAGCACTCCTGACCGGTAGACAGCCATCAGTTTTATAAGCAGCCCACTCTTTTTTAATGTCCTCCTTGGGTACCACCTGACACTCAGTATTCCTGGGTCAGAGAAGAACCAGGTACCAGCCAGACAGAGAAAAAGTGTGTAGAGGGATTAAAAAGTACCCTGTTCATAGCTTGAAAGTTTGTAAAGAAAGTACTGAACACAGACTTCCCATAGCATCAAAAGGAGAATTTATGCATTGCCTTTGAGTTCAACTTCTCCATTAAAGCTTTTTCCCTGTAATCTGGGGAGTTCTTATCTTGGTGACTTATGATGTTATGGAGGGGCTCATGCATGGAAAATGTCAATAGAAATAGTAACTCTGGAAGGGAAGGGCCTCCTAATTAGTCCCCATTTAGATTTTATGATGGCTTTGAGATCTGCTCATCCTGACAGTGCGCACTGTGGTTACATATTGTTCTAGCCTGAGGGAACCATAGGAAAATCCAGATTTATTGTACCTATCATACCAGCATATTTCATTTGCCAT
Organism: Nannospalax galili; assembly: GCF_000622305.1. Classification (NCBI taxonomy): domain Eukaryota; kingdom Metazoa; phylum Chordata; class Mammalia; order Rodentia; family Spalacidae; genus Nannospalax; species Nannospalax galili. The sequence continues at coordinate 1,310,942 of NW_008345687.1, read as the reverse complement.
TATGAGCAGCCATCTCGCAACGATGCAGGAGTATTTATTACAGATTAAATTGTAGGATCTGGATGGTTTAGTGAGGTTCTTGAGGTATCATTTATGTCATTAACTGGCTCATTATCAGATCTGAGAATCTCCATTCTTTTCTGAGCCTTCTATTTGAGCACAGAGGCTTCCAGGCTGGAGCAGCTTCCGGGCTGTATTTTGTGGTGACAGGCAGGAAGTTTGAACACAAAGCAAATCGCTTGCATCAGCCCCGTGTTGTTGTTTCACCTGATTGCCTGGGAGGTCGTGGCAAATCCCTTTTTAGTGCGGTTTGCGGGGGTGGGGCTGGCGGTCAGGACGGCAGGGCTCTGTCTACCAGGCAGCTCCATTTGGACCAGGTGCTTGTGTGATGGGGAGGAAGGCTGCGGGAGGAATTCTGGAGCCGCGGGATCAGGGATTTATTTTCAGAGGTGGCTAACGCTAATTAGGTTAGGAGTGCTGGCTGCCTTCTAAAGATGCTGCTTCCAATTTTTCTTCTCTGATAAATAACCCCACCGTTTGAAAAACCAGGAAGGGAGAAGAGGAGAGAGTGTGAAATTTAATTGTGGTTATTTAAGAAGTTAGCTTCTCTTCTGTGCTGATTTTCTGCGGCGAGAGGGTTCAATTCTCTTGTCTTGGTGCCTCGGGACTGCGTTTTTACCCCACCTGGGAAGCTGGGCGAAGAGAATTCACCGATGGCCGACCAGTATAGATATATTTTTAAAGATAGCAGAGTATTCCTGTCTAAGGCAGACTGGCAAGCATTTCAAGAGGGGCTACTCCGAGCAGTGTTTACCCCTGCCTCTCTGCTTAAGTCTCCGTCTTCTATTTGCATTGATTGTTTGATTCCAAGTGGGGGGCTCTTTGTTGTTGGTATTTGCCCTATTTACTCTCCTATATTGCTTTTTCATAAAGCCCAGGGAATGGCATTTAAGTTGCTGTGTTCTTTGGTATTAAAATACTCTCCCGTGCAGGCACAAAAGTACCTATAGAAATGCTGAACTCAAATTCATAGGTTATCTGGGAAAGAAATGCCTGGTGATTTAATTGTGGAACGTAATTAATTCACTGCATAGACAATAGTTGCTGGAAAAGGCTCCTTTTCCACAAAGGAGAATTGCAGGTAGACATTATTATGTATTCCTTAGCCAGGATTTGATGTGATATTATACAGCTAGATTTGAGGCAACAGAGTTGGTTAACTATTAATAATTGCACAGATGAATCTTTATGAAATAGTTTCCTTTTGAAATTTATAGTGCCAAATAAATAATTTCAGTATTAACTGGAACTGCAGAAAATATACAAACTGATTAACTTCCGCCCCTATCCATCTCCAGGTCTAAAGTGACTCAAATGTGAAATACCCTAGTAAACTAAAATAAGCATCCTGGTTGTGGCAGACACTTTTTGCCCCTCCCTGGGATACCCAGACTCCTAAACAGATGCTCCACAGCCTCATCTTTAAATCAGGTGGGGGTGAGGGACTGCAGAAAGCGCCTCGTTTTTACTTGTTGCTTGTATTAGAGTTAATGAAGCGGTGCAGAAAGGTCAGAAGGAATCATTTTTACTTTTTCCTACTAAGCAGAATAATTTAGTCTTGATAACAATACTATTGTAGCAAGAATAACTGGCCAGCCCTGTTGAGAGCCTGTCACTTTTACTAAGCAAGACTTGATACCAAGCTTATCTAGTTTCTAATCTGCCCTTTGTGACACTCCTTCCACATATTGCTTTGAAACACATTGATATTTTAGCTTGACTCTAGGAATTTTTGTTTGTGTTTTGTTTTTCTCAAGTTTAAACATTTTAAATTTTTTTCTAACTTGTCTCTAATAGGAGCTGTAAAATTATGTAACTCATGAAAAAAAATCAAATGAACATATTTAGGCTTCGCTCCTTGCACCTTTGTCTCTCGCCTCAACCTTTAAGAAATGTTACATGTAAGCAGAATTTAAGGAGCACATGCAGAATTTCTTCTGTTACTTAGTCATGTTTGTCCTGGTACTGTTAACAATTCACTTATTTTTCAGTCATCCTTTTAATAAAGGTAGAGTACTGTGGCTGCACTAAAGACTTGATCAGAGAATTAGCCTTAAAATAATGTGACCATTCATACTTATGAATCTCTTTTCACCAAACCCTGAAGACTTAAAGGCAAATTTAAAGACTGCCTATTTTTAACAAGTGCAGTACTTACTGGGAACATCCACAAACACAATGCTTGCAGTGTTGTTTATGTACTCCCTTGAGAACTGTTAAGCAGATAATTATATATATATATATATATATATATA
>NW_008345687.1:1300954-1308617 GCF_000622305.1 Nannospalax galili | reverse complement strand
TACGTATATGTGCAACACAGTACCTCCATAGTTAGCCAATTAAGCAGAACTTAGCACTAAATGAGTCATCTCTCTTGTACTTGCTGTATACTGAATAAATAAGATCTGCGCTGCTATAAATAAGCTCCTTGAAATAAGATTCTTCTGTGTGTTTTCTTTATAACACTCTTCTCACCAGCCTTTCTGCTTGGGCTTCTGCTTTATAGTCTTAATATTGAGCCTGCTCATTAATCTCCATCCTTTTTGAGGTTAGTCTAGGCTGTGCTTGTCGCTGTGGTACTTACTGGGTTGCCGTAGGAACGAGAAAGCCGAGTAAATATGCTTATGGAAAAGAAATGACTACTAATTAAATGTGAATAGCGTTTATAAATTGCCTAGTTCTCACAAAATGCAGAACATAATGTGCTTTGATGTACTTCATTAGTAAAAGGCACCTATATTTTAAAAATATATGCTAGTAGAGAAAACTAAAATTTAATACAAAAGTGATCTTTACGTGCTTTCGTTTTTCTGCTGACTATAAATCCTGTAATTTAATGCAGATATCCTTTTACTGCATTTACATGGCAGAAGAAGACATTTGGCCTGCCTGTGAAAGTGCTGGGAACCTTTACTATTCCCTTACTAAAGTATAATTTCTTTTTTTTTATTGTTCAGAGTATAGCGTTTCTATTACATCTTAGACAAAAAAGAAACGCCTTATACCGTCCACCCCGAACGCAGGTAGGTAATACTTTCAAATCACTCGAACTGAGGTCTTGCCTGCCTTCACTGTAAAAGCGGGACTTTGGTGTGGAGCTGCTAAGCCTGCTTGCCTTTGGGTCACCGGGCTGCTTCACTTTTGCTTTATCCGGGCTGAAAAGCAGCTCTCTAAGACCTGAAGACCCCAATGTCTTTATCATTCTGCATGTCACAGCGGAGATCTCATCAGCTCTTGAGTGATTCTGCAATTCAGGAGCGCCGTTGTCTTCTTGAACGTCTTGTCGTTTCATTTGGGGAGCTGAATACTTGGGACTGACTTCTTTCCAAACAACTGACAGAGGACTGGCCCGCAGCACCGATCTTTCTTTGGCAGGTCTGTCTACAATCCAGACAGGCAAGCCGGAGAGTGGAATGATGGACTGTGGGCACAGCTTTGCTAGCTGCTAGGTTTCACTGAAAGAACTACAGTGGTTTGATTATTGTTTTCGAAAGAGCTTTCTTCTCAGAAAGACTGCCCAAATCACCAGCTGTCAAAATAGCAAAGAAAAACTAAACACGTTTTTTTTAATGCCCCGAATGACCCATTTCATTTACATTTCTCTTTGTTTCAATAATAGATATGCGAAGATGTATTTAACACAGCAGAATGCTTGCCTTCATGTTCTCTGGTTCTGGAAATCTTAAGGAATGGTCTTCCATAAAATGAGGCTCTCGGCTGAGAGGGAGACTGGAGAACCGCTTCCAGGCGCCTGTGTTGTCTGGGCATGCGCATTTGAGTCAGGCAGGCAGTGGTTTGTTCTGTGGGTGTGATTAAGGTGGCTTTTTCTTTTGGTTGATTTTCAGCAAATCATTTGTTGCTAATAACATGTGCCTCGTTGAGAGCAGTAAGGGAGAGGCTTGTTTTCATTTCCTGAAGTTGCTGAGTTCCAACTTTTCATATCTGCTCTAGAAAAGGAGAAAAGTGAGTCAGGTGATACTTAGCATTTAATAGATATTAGATTCATGCTATTTCTAATCAATGCGATTATTGCATAGTAGTTTGCACGGACTTAATTCAAAGAGTCATGGCGTTAACAATGTCTGATGAATAAGATTAAATCATGAGTATTTTGTAGGCTCTCAAACAAATATATATATAGAATGTAATTGAATAATAAGATTTAAAGTTATTAATCTTTGAGTAAAACTTGAATCCCGACTTTATGAATTACATTTAGTCTCATAAGTGCTATAGGAAAAAGTCTTCTAAATTAAAATAACCTTATTGAAGTTTTAATGAATTGGAAAGACTTTATGAAACGCATTTGTCCACTCAATAAATCATAGTTGTTTTTTGAACTGAAAAAGAAGAGCATTGCATAAGCGCACCAGTTAGACTTTCAACATCAACTTCCACCTATTTAGATAACATTTTATTCTGGTTCTGAATCAAAATCTTTGCAATTCTAAGTGAAACTCATAGCGAATTGTTTAATAGATAATACTAAATTATTTTATTAACCAATATTGTGATAGGAAATTTTCTTGAATATTAGTTATAGACCAAGAGCTATGCAAAAAGCTTTATATGTGTCATCTCTGTTAATTCTTCTGAAACCCCACAAAAAAGCCCAAATACTGCCCACTTTTCTCTAGCTATAAGTAACCAAGCCAGGACTCTGATCTTAGCCAAGTTCCAGAGTTTCAAGGCTTAGCACTTTCATCACACTTTTGGTTTTTATCTCAGCTCAGTTTTCTTTTATGATATTTTACTGCAACAATTTGCTCTGCAGTATCATCTATGGTTGATGGCCATTTTATGCTTCTTTCTTTCCCTGCTGTCTGTAAGCAGTGTCCACAATTAGCCTTTATCTCCTTTGAATGTAGACCTTGGAAAACTAGTACACTTACAAACCCTTACAAGTGCCTTGTTATCACTGAGTCTCATTCTGCTTTATAACCAATGTTCCTTTTGCATTTCTTGAGCAAACTGGAAGACGGGTGCTGGTTTGCCATTCACCTAGAATTCACATCTTTCAAAGATGCTAAAGATATCTTGCTTGACAGTATTTCAAGAGATAAAAATATTCATGTAAAGGTTGTGTTTGTCCCAAAAGATTGATTTTTATATTAAAAATAAAATAAAACATTGATTCTTAAACCTATATGAGGATTAAGTTATTGATTTGGATTAAAAATAAACATCAACAGTTCCGTAATTGTATTGCTTCTGAGGTTCCAATTTCACTTAGAAAATCAAGTTAATCTCTAGAAATGCCTTATGCAGGGTCCCTTCACATTTACAGAAGTCAAAGCTTATGATACTTTGGGAGTTGTAGTGACTCTTATCTCCAAGCACCACAAAGTACCATAAGTAGATTGTGCTGTTGCTCTCCTTCGTTGCATGATTATTCCAGCCTCTCATCAGAAGAATAACATTTCAAGATTGGACTGTAGCCAACTCAACTACAGCCAACTCGAGACTAAACAGAATTAATTTTAGAATACATTTGTGTTCTAAAATGTTTAGTTTTTTACTATGCTTTATAACCTGTATTATAAATTTTGTCTTGTATTAAATAAAACAGTAGGTATTTGTGTAGTCAATAAGCTGCATTCACTGAATACCTTGTCTCAATGAAGATACAAGTGAACAAAGGACTCCCATGAGGAGACAAACACTTTCAGCAGCATCTCAGCCATATGACATTAGGTAAGCTACAGCCTTTCTTCACATCCATGTCTTCCATTCACAAAGGTAGATTTTTTAAACCTCTTCTGAACAACCTCATATCGTGTTCTTATGAGGATCATGTGACACAGCAACTGTGAAAAGTTGGAGAACTCTGAAGCAATATAGAAGTAAATGCCGGGGCTGGAGAGATGGCTCAGCTGTTAAGAGCCTTGGCTGTTCTCGCAAAAGACCCAGGTTCGAATCCCAGCACCCACATGGCAGCTAACAATTGTCCGTAACTCCAGTTCCAGGGGATCTGACAGCCTCTTCTGTCCTCTGTGGGCATTGCATGACACAGGTGCACTTACCTACATGTAGGCAATACACACATACACATAAAATAAAAATAATAAAATAAAATAATTAAAAAAAACCAAAAAAGAAGTAAATGCCATAGAAGCTGGTTTTTGTCTGTTTGTTGTTTGTTTGTTTTTCTTTTTCCAGACAGTAGACTGCTAGTTCTTGCTCTTATTTTCAAAGCATGGCCTTATTAATGAAGGATAACTTTCTTTCTTTTTCCAAACGCAATATTTTTATTTTAAGGTGACATGACCATACTGATGAACTTTGCACAGCTTTCTCACCTTAGTCTGTATTATATTGTGTGTAAATATCTAAAGACAAATTAGTAAATTACGCATAGCACATGTAGCAACTTGGCATTATATTATCTGAATGATATTTTTGACATCAATTACTTGAATATTTATTGCAAGCTGACTTTATTCTAGGCATTGTGCTCTATAAATAATATTCATCATTCAGTCCTCATAGTAACTCTATAATTATTTTCTTTTTAGAAAATTCACAAAAAACTAAAACTGAACCTACCATATCACCTGGTTATATCACTCCTTGGCATATTCTCAAGGGACTCATCCTACTGCAGAGACACTTGTACAACCATGTTTGTTGCTGCTCTTTTCACAATAGCTAAGAGATGAAAGCAACCTAAGTGCCCCTCAACTGACGAGTGGTTAACAAAAATGTACAATTACATAATGGAGTTCTGCTCAGCAGTAAAGAGGGATGAAATAACAAAATTTGCAAGTAAATGGATGGATTTAGAAATGGATCTTACATTACATGAAATAAAATAGACTCAGAAAAACAAAAGATGTATGTTCTCCCTCATTTATGGATCTTAACACCAAATCTTTATAAGTGAGTGCATATCCAATTGTAACTGCAGAAACCAGAAATGTTTTTATTATTTTAATTATTTTATTTTTATTTTTTATGTGTATCAATGTTTTGCCTGCATATAAGTGCACCTGTGTGTGCAGTGACCATAGACGTCAGAGAAGGGCATTGGATCCCCAGAACTGGAGTTACAGATGGTTGTTAGTCACCATGTGGGTGCTGGAAACTAAACCTAGATCCTCTGCAAGAGCAGGCAATGCTCTTTTTAATGACTACTGAGCCATCTCTCCAGCCCCCTATAATTATTACTTTACACAGATTTCAGGTTTGAACTCAAGCTGGCTTCTAAGGTTCTGTTCTTAATTAGCACTCATATTGCCTTATCTAAAGGAAAGAGGCTACTTTTTTAAAGCCAAGTACTTTTCATCCTCAACACAATTGTTTAAAGGCTATGTGAGTCCCTACCTTATTCTCAGTTGCTTGAAATGATGGCTTAAAAATGCCTTCTGAGCAAAATAAAAGCCTGACTCACAAAATAAGTTTTTTAAGAGTGGGCTGGAACCCAGAGGACACCTGTCTCCCCAGATGTCTCCCAGAACTGTGCCTATGGATCTCTCTTGTCCCCTCACCCTGTGCTGATGGAACTGACTCTGGAACGCTGTTTCTTCTACCCTGTCCCTGGTCAGGACATACCCATGATTTATTCAGAATGGTTTCTCCAGTTTCACTAGGGAACTCCAAGTTCAAGTTCTGCTCCACCCTTTATGCCCTTTTCATCCCTAGTATCTCATCCATCCAAGGTCTTGCATGTCTTTCCAGTTTCCATTGTGTCCAGTGGGTGGATCTGCTGTTTGCAGTGCATTGATATGTCAATTCTCAAACACATCCACATTCATTTCGTTATCTTTCTGGATCAAGTACCACACTGAAGTTACCAAGGAGATGCCCTGATCACTGGAGCACATGCTCTTGTTGTGGTTAATTAAAAATCATTAGTCCATAGTAAGTCCATTAATTTAAAAAAATTCCTGCAGTCATTTTTATTAGTTATTTTTTCTTGTTGCTTTGGTAAAATAACTCACAAAAGTAACTTAAGAAAAGAAGGGTTTATGTAGGCTCATTGTACAGTCAATGGTGGTGGGGCATGGAGGCAGCAGCCTAAGGCAGCTGGTCACATTGCTCCTGCAGTCAGGAAGCAGAGATCAATGAATGTGCAGCTTCCTCCCCTTTTTCATTTTAGTCCAGAGCTTCAACTCATGACATGATGTCACCCATAGTTAGGATGGGTCTTCTCACCTCAGTTAACCCAATCTGGAAACTCCCTCACAGACATGCCAAGAGGTTTGTCTTGGAGGTGTTTCTAGAGCCTGTCAAGTTGACAATAAATATTAACCATCCCAATTGTTTCAAGACTTACTGATATATATTCTTACTTTAATTTTCTATCTAAACTATGGTAGAACAACAAAGATTTTCTTTTATTTTCAAGTGTAATTACATTGAAAGGAAAACTACGTAAATGTTCTGAAACACGTTGATTGCTGTCATAAATATTTTACATATGAAGAAAAAATATGTTTTAGAAGGAAAAAAATTACCGAATGTTTTAAATATTTTTATTAACTCTTTAAGATTTTTATACAATGTGTTTTGATCATATTCACCCAACTCTTCACCTTAACCCCTCCCAGATCCACTCCCACATCAGTACGCTCTCAACTTCATGTCCTCTTTTCTTTTTAATTTAATAACCTATCAACTCTAAGTTTTGCTTGCCATTTACTCCTGCTTTCAGGCCCATTCATTGGGGCCTGGTCCAGGAGCCACACATGTAAAGAAAACTGACTCCTGAAGCCATCAGCTGTCCATAGTTCCTCAGTTAGGGGTAGGGATTTGTGAACCTTCTTCCCTCATCCAAAGTTTTAAATTTCAAAACTGTAAATTGATTCAGAATGGCAAATAACAAAATTTGTTGCTTGTTTTTCAATGTTACATTTCATAACCTAAGATGCTACAGTTCAGAATGTAGATTGGATATCCCATTTATTACTTTTTTATGTGTATGTGTGATTGCTTATATGTATATGTGAGCACCAGGTGTCTGTCTGATGCCTAGGAAGGCCTAAAGACTATGTCAGATCCCTTGGAACTGAAGTGACAGACAGTTGTAAATTACCCAATGTGTTTGGGAACAGAACTCTGGACCTCTTCCAGAGAAACAAGTGCTTTTAACCACTGAACCATCCATCTCTCCAGCCCCCAGTTATTACTTGACTCTTTTTTCCACTGATGCATGTTTGACTTCACATTATTCTTTGTAAATATTTGTAAATCGCCTGAAAAGAGCAAGACTTATATCATTCATTTACAGTCAGTCCTCTGCACCTGCAGATTCTGAATTTTCAAATTCAACCAAATTCAGATCAGACATACTCAGAAAGTACCTGTATCTATACTAAACATGTACAGACTTTTTCTTACCATTATTCCCTAAACAATACAGTGTAACAACTGTTACATAGAATTTGCATTGTATTAGGCATTTTATATAACTTAGAGTTGGTTGCAGATTCTAAAGTCATTTTATATAAGGGACTTGAGCATATGAATATTTCAGGAAGTCCTGAAAGGTGATTGTATTTATTAATATTATTGGGGTGTTTTTCAGATTAATAAACAGATTTTTTTCAACAAATTCATAATGAACTAATCCCAGAAAACAACTATCATATAATATCCTCAACAGAGGATCTTCCTAATGTATGAGATGTTTGAATAAATATTTAATGTGACAATAAAAATTAAAACTGTTTCCTTTTCACAGCTGACCCTCCTGGAACAGGGACCTCTGGCTGACTAGATTTACCAGAAGGGCAGACAGGAGGGAATGGATGAGGGTGCTGACAACACAGTGGACAGTGACAGGGATGGCAGAGTATGGAGCCTCTAGTGGGAGAGGAAGGCTGTCTATCTGATGAGTTTGTATTCATGCTCAGATGCCGAGGAGCTCAGAAGGTGGACGACTGTGACCAGTGATAGTCATGTATACAGAGATTAGAAATGCATGTGAAAACGTCTCAATGTCAATTGCTTTGGAATGAATTC
>NW_008345687.1:1291529-1300719 GCF_000622305.1 Nannospalax galili | reverse complement strand
CCTTTTCAAAAAAAAACCCAATTGAATGTATCTATACAGACACACACACACACACACACACACACACACACACACATATATGATTTGTGTCAGGCAAGTAATTTGAATTTATAATCCTTGAAGTTTTTTATATTTCTATTTTTATATTGTGTGTGTGTGTGTGTGTGTGTCTGTCTGTCTGTCTGTCTGTGCCAGCATACCCATGCTAAAGAGTATGTGTGGTGGTCAGAAGACAACTTTTAGGAGTGTGTTCTTTCCTTCCACCATGGGCTTCAGGGATCAAACTCATGTCATCAGACTTGCACAGCAAGTGACTTCCCCCATTGAACCATCTTGTCAGCCTTTCTAATCCTTGATGTTTTAAAATGTCTATTTAATGAATGAGGACCTTGAAATTTATTCCTATACAATTACTGAAAAGTGACTGCTTTAGATGCTGCTGCACAAAGATGAATTGAGCATTTTCCCAGTCTTCAGTGAGTTCATAGTAAAATGAGATACACGTAGGCACTGTGAATGCAGTTCACTTTTGCTGGCACTGTGTCAGAAGAGCACTGAAAGGAAGCTGCTACCTGCCCATAGAATCGGAAGCATGGGTAGAGCATGTGGCTGAGAGGTGAGGGAATGTTTGTGGGTAAAGAGAAAAGTTCTGAGAGGCAAGAACACGAGGGCTCTAAGGAGGGAGAAACTGATGGAACTGAAGCTTGAATTATTAGATTTTGTATGAACTTCTTTACTGGGGAGTTTAGACTTTCCCCCACTAGCAACAGGTCTTCACAGATGCTATAACTAGAGAAAAACTTGACTATGCCTCTGTTTCAGAAAGACAGTATTCATAGTATAGAGAATAGGTATAAAATAGCATATAAAAAAAGCAAAGAAGATGTACTTTTAGATTGAAATTAGTTTTAAAATTTTAGGAACTCTTCAGCTCTTTCTCTTTCTTTCCATCTCTAGGATGGTCTTACTTTTCCCCTTCTGATATGTTTACACAGATGTGAAAATATGCTCCTGACCAGACAGTATTCCACTTATTTCCCTCCAGCCTTTTGGGGGCAACTACAGTGAATGTTTGTGGGGTGCCTTTCTAGCACAAATTCCCTCATTTTATGTTTCCAAGATCCTATGCCCAATAAGTAATTTCTGTGACTCTACATATGTTCACTCTGACCATAGATCAAGCATGGAGACCTGCCAAGCACTCGGTGCCCAGTGTGCCCCACAACCCCAATCAAAGCACTGAGTTAAGTGAGCCCAGGTTCAATCAGATTTCAGTATTTTCCTGGAAATACTTGGAAAAACATTTTGTTTCCTCTGCTCAGGTAAATCAAGAAAAGACCTAGAGCTGAGAGCCACTGGCTGCCACCATGATGGCAAGAAGGGAGCTTGCTAAGGGTGGAGCCTCAAAGGGCACAGGTGAATGGTAGGAAAGAAATCAAGTCCCCATCAAATGGCCTGAGTCACTGGCTCTAGACTCTCCTGAGCCAGGCTCTTTATCTGGCCTTTCAAGTCACTTGACACAATCAAGTCTTGCTTATTATTAAATTATGTTAACGTAGGTTTATTTACAACAAAAACTATCACATCACCTATCAGTATTTTCTGAATGACCGCAATGTTCTAGTTCATTCTAGGTATATTCTTAAACTTTTGCTTTTTCCTATGATAATATTCTGTATAGTTAAGAATCCATCCTGAGTGCTTTAGTTTTCTTCCGTGATTGGTCTTGAAATATAAAAAATAAATATATAATTTAAACTTGATACCAATATTATTTAATTTCACCAAAATGAAAGTAAGTTACGCTTTTGAATGAGGAACAAGACAATCTGACAATCAGGAGGTAGACAGAATGTGAAACAGTTATGCTTTCAAATTTTCTTCTACAGTTTTCAACAGAGGGTAAAATATATATTTAATATTAAAACAATGAGCTTTTAATGTTCTGTATCACCTTCATTGAAGTTTAAGTGTTTTACCACATGACACTTGGAAGGAGACTGTAAGTAGCGCTAAATGTTCTTGTAAGTGTGAGTAATAAGATGCCACGTGCTCTAGAGAAGTGAGTACTAAAAAAGTGTTTTCCTTTTTTATTTTCTTCTGTAATCCTGGGTTTCATTAGACAGATTTTTTGCCGACTAGTTAGACTGTAATTATTCATAATAAGAAACACTGTCAACAGATGACAAAAAGATGTGCTGTTCAGTTACAGCCACCTTAAGCTTAATCGATTATTGTTTAGGATTTTTTGGTAATTAAAAAGAATTTCACTGAAGCATTTTTAGGATATTTTTATTTCATGTGTATGAGTATTTTGCCTACATGTATGTGTGTGTACTGTGTGCATGCCTGGTGCACCCTTCTGTAAAAAGACATTGGATCCCCTGGAACTGGGTTGCAGGTGGTTGTGAGTTGATATATGGGTGCTGGGAACTGAACTCTGCAAGAGCAGCAAGTACTCTTAACCACTGAGCCATCTTTCTAACCTCATTATTATTGAGACTTGTATTTTGTAGGATTTCTCCAGAATCTAATAACTCCAAGATTGGTCTCAGATAAGCACTTGGCATGGGACCATTGTGAAATGTAGATCCTGATTCTGTTTACCTTCGATGAGATCTGAAGATTCCTCATTTTCATCAAGAACCCATGTGATGCCAATTCTAACTTGGCAAAGTACCTAAAATATAATAGATCATCAATAAGAGTATTTACCAATAGTAGTCCCAGAGATTCCTAAAATAGTACAGGCTATTTCTACCATCCTTGATTATCTCCCAGAACTTGAACGTAAGAACCCTATTGCTGAAGACAAGACATACTTCAGACACAGGACTTGGAGCAGTGGAACTGGAACTGGCCTGGAAGCCTCCTCCCTGAAGACCAGCTCTCATAGTATCAAAGTAGCAAAGCAAGCTGCTAAGGGAGAAAATCAATGGTCCTACCCAACTGTAAAAGCCTACAAACTACAATGGTGGCCCAGCAAATGTCTCTCTTGGTGCAGAAGTGGTACTTTTATCTTGAGGGTAATCATCAGCTGTCTAATTGGACTTAAGGCCTACTCAGTGGAAGGGAATCCATGTATGGTACTGCAAACATAATCAACTAGATTAGTTGATCATGGCTAGAGAGGTTATAGACCCTAGAGAAGAACATGCTTCTGTCACTTCCCTAAACCAGAAAAAAATTCTTACTATATTCTAAATGCATAGCCTTATATTTATAAACAAGTATACCTAGCCACTCACCAAAGAAGTTTCTTTTTGCAATAGATGGAGGCTATTAAAAACCCACAACTGGTCAAATGCTGCCAAAAGTGACTGTTAGGTGCCCAGACCTTCGTGATACATCTACAATGTAACCTTTATACCCAAGGCTCAGGGAACATCACGGAAGTACAATCCAGAGAGACAAGACACCTGCTGATAGGTAAACATTCTAGATTCGGTAGGAAAACTACACCAATGAAATTGCCACAGTATGGTAATTTAATGAGATTTGTATGATAAAACCAATTGACATGTCAAGGTGGCTGGAGGGAATGTTACAGAGTCCTGCCTGGGGATGAAGAGCTAGAGGCAGTCAATGTCTGCTGAGTAGGGAGAATTACATTTCTCCAGGGATTCTCAGAGATTATCTAATCCCAAGAGGGTAGCCTTAAACACACATACACGTGAACACCGCTAAATGAACTCAATGCATTATGTGTACATTTATAACTATGTATGTATATGCAACAATAATAAAGAATAGGAGAAATAATTGGGAGAAGAGGGAATGTGGAAAATGTTGGTGGAGCACTGGGCGGATGGAAATAATGCAAATACAAAACTCATGTATGAAATTCTCAAAAATAAAAAAGTAGTAATTGGGTTGTTTTATGAAAAAAGGATATCAAGTGAATGATCATTTATATTTTCTGAAATTTATATAGTGTTTTGTGTAATGCACTTGATATTGTAAAAACTATCATTGCATTGTTCTCTTCATCAGTTCTTTATACTTCATTTAAAAAAAAAGTTCTACTGAACACTTCTTTGTACTCCCAGTTATTAAAATGTATCTAGCTCCTGTTGCATTATGGGTAAAAACAGCAGTGCAGAGAATTAAGTTATAGGGAATAGGAACCACCCAGAAAAGTGGGACTTTACTTCAGATTGATAGTAGAAAACAATGAAACCTGTAGACTGTCTTCATAGCATCATCTTCTAAGGAGAACTATTTGCCCAAGAGTACAGACGAAACCCTCCGACTGTCATAGCAGCCAGTCAGTTCTCCTAAGTTCATAGACCCAACTACCTTCTCAACATTTCAAGACATTTAAGCTTGAATGTTTTCAAATTGTATTCACCTTTACCTCTCGTTTTGTTTCCTTTTCAACCTCTCTCCCTGTGTAGGAAAACAAAGGCTCTGTTCTTCAGGTTTCTCAGGGTTCAAACCTTGGAATCATCTTTAGCAATTTTTTGTTACATCCCAGATGGAATTGGCCATCATGTGTTTCCAGGTCTACCTTCCAGTTGGGTCAGACACCAACCATTTCTTATTCGTCTTATGGTTATCATCAAACTCCCATTGCTCTGACTTCACAATTGTTAACAGCATCCTAAAAGATGACCCTACTTCTGCCCTTGTCTCCTCATCAGTCTGCATAATCTTAAAGATATACCCGGACAAATTAAAGATCCCCAACAAAGCAAATGCAAAAAAAAATCCACCTTACACTGGTTTAAAGACCTTCCGAAGCCCCATAAACCGTATTTGCCATTATTTCCCCTCCTCGATGCACTGCCAGCACAGCATCCTCCTTTTCCTTGAGCATGCCAGCTACCCCAGGGCCTAGAATTCCCTACCTTCCACTCCCTTATATACTTGTTTATGTGCCCCAGACCTAATGAAGCCTTCCCTGATATCCCTGTTTCAATTTGCAGCATTCCTCCTAGGATACTCCCCAACCTAATTTCCTGTCTTATATTTGTCCATAGCAAGAATTACCCCCATGCTTTGTACATATGTATTTGTTTATGGCCTGTTTCATCCCATTAGAATGAGGAATCCTTGATGAGGACGTATGTCTGGTTCATTCACTGTTGTGTCTCTACCTTGTGTCATGTACTCCATAAATATTCTTAGTGAATGACTGACTACATCAATGAATAAAACCATATGCCAAGTAACAAAATACATAAACATATATATATATAGATCCTCTCTCAACCTGCTCATTTTACTTCCACTACACATCACAGCTTCTATAAAAAGGTACTAAAATTTGAGCAATAATTAATATGCCTGAACTTTTCAGCAGACATTATGGCTTTGAATTTTCTATGCCCAGCTCATCTCCTGGAAAAGAAAATTCTGCTATGTTAGGTTTAAATCAAAAGTAGTTTCTTCCCTTCCTTTAAATTTGTTTTTATTCTTTTCCATTTTACTTCTCTTCTTTTTTCTTGAACATAGTCATGAAGTCTCATGAGCTGTAACCTTTGTCTTTTCCAGGTATAATGCATGAATTTGGCTCCATTCAGTTATACTGTTGGAAAATTCATCTCTTACACATCTGTTCCACAGTCACATGCCCCAGCTGCCTCAGAGTGCAAGGTTTAAGCACCAAGAGTAACTGGATTCACAATCTGGCTCTTATTCACCATTCTTTTTACATTTATTTAATGCAGTTTAAGTTTTGAGTGATCTTAGTAATAAAAATATTATCTGTGTTTGGGCTGGGCATGGTGGCACATGCCTTTAACCTTTAATCCCAGCACTTGGGAGGCAGAGGCAGGTGGATCTCTGAGCTCAAGGCCAGCCTGGTCTACATAGTGAGTTCCAGGACAGCTAGGGCATATTATCTGTGTTTCTATGTCTGGTTTTCAAATATCACTGTCTAAGAGAATGAAGCATAGCAGTAGAAAGCTTTGTTTTAATTTGTGTTTGGCCCACCTACAAAATTGATTCATTGATTCATTTTTGTTTTCTTCTTAAATATATTTTCATCTCTTCTTTGAGAATTTCATAGTGTATTTTGATCATATTCAGAATCCTTTCCCCATCTTCTCTAACACAAACCTCAGCTTCTTATTCCCCTCACTCCATGTCCTCCATTGTTTTTCTTAAAGGCCTATTGAGTATAATTTGTGTTCCCCAAATGCTCTTGGGTATCAGTGCCTAGCTTAGAACCTGGCCAACCCACCCAGCATCACACCCTTAAAGAAAACTGACTCTCCCCCTCCAGCATCTGTCACTTGCCAATATTTCCTCAGCTAAGGCAGGGGCTTCTCACTCATCTCCTCCCCTCCATTCTGAGTTTTTCATTTTAAGGCAGAATAAAACTATCTCCATGTAAAATTATCATTAACTAGACAAAATGCCTCATAGGTCAGCGGCAGCTCTGTGGAAGAACCTTTAGTTTCCGTTGACTACTCAAAGCACTGGGTGTCGATCTTCATTGCTTACTATTGAATTGACAGCTTTGAAAAGCCCTTCCTTATTAGGTGTTATGGGTCACTAAAACAGACAAAAGTTGATTTGACCTGCAATTTAATAATCCTACTTAAATGTATGCAAAAATCTTCTACAGACTCACCCCATTGCTTAAGTGTATGATTAACAGCCATGCACAGTTAATAGAATGAAAATGATAGTAAGCCTGGCACACCCTACAGTATCTAACGTGCTCTGACCCACCTCTTATTAGAACTCAGATCTAATATTTACATTTTCATTATTTACTTAAGGGTTTATATAATTCACTAGTTAATAACTTAGAAATGTGTCTTCAAAATTATTCTCCCTGTAAGTAGATCAAGAAAGGAAAGAACAGCCTTTTTAGGGCCAGTTAATTATCAGATCAGATTAAAATATTTATTAAAGTTATATAATATAAATTTAATAGCAAATGACTAGAATAAGAAGGGTTTTTCTCTTGTGGTAAATGGAAAATATGCCTTTTCAACTCTCTTTTAAGGTCATTACTGATACAAGGGATTGGTGTGTATAATTACAATATCACGAATACTTAAATTTCTCTGATGCTGAGGAAGCTATGATAAGATTGCAGCTAGCACACAGGCTTTGCTACCTGACCTTTCAACTGGAAAACTCAAACCATTTTGCTTTAGAATCACCTGTTACATTCTACTCTACCTGACAAAAAGTGGAGAATATCAGGGATCTGAAAACTTGCAGTTTGTGCAAAAACTATGTCAAGGACATTTGTAGTTTGTAGGAAATGCATTCATGTCTCAGTGGTCAAATGTTATAGTTTCTGATATGGAGTTAATGTGCTCTCCTTGTCATATAGTTTTATAGATTGTGTCTAAGTTTTCCCAAATGTAGGTACAGTCTAAAATAAGAAATAAGCTGTTGCAATATTAATGCATGAGCATTTTGAATGGTAATGCATATAATGATTTTACTAAAATTTAATTTATTATATAAGTTGTAAAATAATGCAGGATAAAATTTTGTAAATTTCTATGTCATTACCAGCAGTCAACTCTTTCATAATACATAAATGCATATTGCCAAACTCTATGTCCATTAAAGTATGAGAAAATGGAACTAAAAGTTTATATTGTACCATTGTCATGGTTTATAATGACCGTCAATTTGATAAGATCTAGAATCAGCCAGGAGACAAATCTTTGGGCAGGCCTGTGAGGGATTATCTAGATTAGGTTCATTGTGATGGAAAGACCCATCTTAACTGTGGGCAACCATTCCAGGAGTTGAAGTCCAGGACTGAATAAAAAGGAGAAAGCTAGCTAAGCAGGACTACTCACCTCTCTCTGCTTCCTGATGGTGGATGCAGTATGACCAGCTGCCTTGGACTCCTGCCACTGCGCTTTGCCCATCATGTACTTTTGAGCAGTGAGCAAAAAATAAAACTTTCGTTCCTTAAATCTTTTATCAAAACAGGACAGGTAACTAATACCGAAATCTGAGTACATAATAGTATATGTCTTCTTACTATTGATTGTGTGTACCAGCGCATATTTAAAGCCTATTACACATTAGCTCTTCAATTTACCACACCCTGTGCCTCATCAAAACAATTAGCACAAGGAATATGGAAGGTGCAGAAATGAGGCAACACAATGTCCCTCATGTGTGACTCTTCCTTCCAGTCTGTCACTTGCCACACACCTTAGTTTGATTCTAATTTTTCTGTACAGTCTTTCTGTAAGTAAGGATAACAAAGAATGATGGTGGTAATGACAAAGGTATGAACCAATGTTCTGGAAACCTTGTGCTTGACAGACGTCAACTTTTTAATGGCCGTTTTGCTACCATTCTCCCCAAAAGCCTCTCTACACAGTGGTGATGGAAGCTAGGGCATGCAATGGGAGCGTGGGGTAGCTATGTTTACCACTCAAGGCAGAAGGAATTTACTGCTTCCATAATCTACATGGCCATGCTGGTAAGATGATCAATGACAATATCCTCCATCCCCGTGACTTCAGCTGACACATTCCACAAGTTTTACACAAATCTACAACACTGTTCTTGAACTAACTTCCAACTGCAAGCCTGTATTTCTAACAATCTGTTATTTAGACAGACAGAGAGAGGATAGCTTATCAATACCTGACACTAAATGCATTCAAAAATCCAGCAGCCAACTACTATCCTCAGGCCTCTTGGGGTAAGTCGATAGCGCAGCTCTCTGCGCCGGGACTCCCTAAGCCACATTCACCCTTCCATCCCCCCGCCTCGCCTTTCTATACTCCTAGTTTGGGCCCTGTGCCATTCCTAGTCTTGGGGCCTCAGACACCTGGGGAACCAATACTGCTTCCTGACCCTTCTCACCCAGAGCAACTCAGTCCCTTTCTTGGGCTCCAGGAGCACCACTTCTGGTCCTGGCCCTGCCCTCACCTCGCTCTGCTTCCCTGGGCCTGCACCACCGGCTAACTCTCCTAGCCTGCACTACTATCCTCAGACCTCTTGGGGTAAGTCTACAGCGCAGCTCTCCGCGCCGGGACTCCCTAAGCCTCATTCCCCCTTCCCCCCCCCCCCCCCCCCCCCTGCCCCCCCGCCCGCCGTTCTATACTCTAGCTTGGACCCTGTGCCATTCCTAGTCTTGGGGCCCCAGACACCTGGGGAACCAATACTGCTTCCTGACCCTTCGCACCCAGAGCAACCCAGGGCCTTTCTTGGGCTCCAGGAGCACCACTTCTGGTCCTGGCACTGCCCT
>NW_008345687.1:1262394-1281920 GCF_000622305.1 Nannospalax galili | reverse complement strand
AAAAAACAATAATTAGTAGATGTGAAAAACATTACCATTGAAATCTACCTGATGACTTTATATCCATGCTCAGATGCCTAGAAGCTCAGAAAGTAACCAACTGTGACTAGTAATAATCAGATATTTAGAGATTAGAAATGCATGTGCAAACATCTTAATGTCCATTGCATTGAAAAAGAATTTTTCTGTATGAAATTTTAATTTTTAATAATGAAATGGAGATCTTTTTAAAGGTTAAAACATCATTTAATTTATGTCTTATAGGGTTTATACTGAGTACAATATTGTATAACTGTAATAATTCAACTGTAAACCTAAAAATTTACAGCCAATTTTGAAAGAGATGCATCCTACCTCAGTAAACCGTTATTGAATATGTCAATTGTGTTGTAATGATATGCTTCTTCTAAGTATGTTGTTATTAAATAAATCATTTTTAAAAATTAAAAAAAAATCCAGCAGCCTCTCTTTCCTTATAAATATAATTTTCTATTACCACTTTCCTTGGAAGGCTATCACCACACATTTAGTCCCAGCCTGCAACTAGCCCAATCCTCATCCTATCTCATCAATTCTGGACCTAAAATATCCCCTCCATTTCATTCCTCTCATCCTTCCTATCACCTGGGACCTTCACACCTCTTGTTTAGATCCCCGCAACAGTCCCAACTTCCATTTCATCTGCTGGACTCCTACCTCTCGCTCATGCTGTCACAGAGAAGTAACCTGAAAGCCTTCTTCCTGCACAACTTTGAAGATTCTGCCTTGATCAAAGCTCTATTCAAATTTCACAACTTTAACTTACCAAAGTTACCAACTGACCTTTCCAGCCTCATTTTGTGCCCCACCCATGCATCTTTGTCAACATTTTCATCAGTTCCTACTCCGAAAACTGAATTAATATTTTTTTCACCTTTCGTCCTTTGCTCACATATTCCATCCTTTTGGAAAACACTTCTATCCTCTCTCTGAAAAACCCCTATATATTCCTTGGGACTTGCCACGCTGAAGAAGCCTTTCAGTTCTTCCAGATGAAGTCAACTGTTTTCTAGTAAGTACTGCACATGGGTCTTTGTCCTTAGCAGTCACTAAGTTATTCTGCTTTATTTTACAGTTATTTCGTTTCATAAATCCTTTAAGCTTCTTAATACCTGGCATTCCGTTTAAGGCTCCACAGTATATGATGTAGTGTCCTGAATGCAATATGTGCTTAGTAAATATGAGGGGAGCTACTTATAGCCTCCCTCATCAAGACGTAGTTTACAGGGTAATATTTCTAAGTTGGTTATTAAACAATCTAACTTCTAGATCCCATTCAATCAATAAGTCAGGTCATTAGCCACTAGGTGGATGCAAATAGTAAGATGCAACCTATACAGACCATAAACAGTCCTTATTTAATGAGTAAAACTTTCCTAAAGAAAATCTGTATTCTGGGGCTGGAGACATGACTCAGCTGTTATGAGCACTGACTGCTCTTACAGAGGTTCAATTCCCAGCACCTACATGGTGGCTAACAACCATTTGTAACTCCAATTCCAGGTCATCTGACACCCTCCTCTGACTCTGTGGTCACTGCACGACAAGTTCACTTACATACATGCAGGCACTCATACACAAAAAGTAAAAATAATAAATGAAAATTTTTAAAAAGAAAGTTTACATTCTATTTGTAGTATATGTGATTAGACAACAAAAATTTTACTATAAAACCGAACATCATTTCAACAATTCTGTCTGGAAGTCGAACATTTATAATGCTTTTGGCTGATGCCCACCTTGTAAATTGAAGTTCTGCATGGTAGAGATCTGCCTTTGTAGCGAGGAAAGTTAGCCAGCGGAGCTAACTGGTCTCCATACAGGACAGGGATCGTTCAAGAGGCACTTTAGGGTTACTTCTGCATACACTTACTGAGCAGATATGGTGGAAATGACACTCTGCCTTTAAAGAAAGTGGATACAGAGTGCCAGCCATGCAGAAAGGACTCTGTGACCTCCTGGAGTTGTTACTCCAGGCAAGGCACCTGGGAAAACCTTTTTTAGAATGTTCTAAACACTCTCATGAGTGAAAGTCAACTTGGAAAGCCTTGAGCTTTTTCTATTTTTTGTGGGAAGTTATGCAATATTTAACCCTTTCTTGGGACTCTCCGTTCACAGGCAGAGCTCTTTGTGTAGAAAGCAGAGCTCAACCAGATGTGTACACTGTCCATAGGAACTTATTATGCCTTTAGGCATGTTTGAATTTCATTTCAGTAAAATAAATTTAACAATTCCATATTGTTGTAGTGAGTAGTATAATGTACATGACTCACAGAGGACCACCAGGTAATTTGAGGACCAATCTTAGAGGCTAATGGAAACTTGCCCTGTCTACTGTGTAAATCCTACAATATATGTTATTCGTAAGAACAGGATCCACAATCCACTTTATACAAAGGTAACTTTACAAAATGCTTCCTCTCCTCCCATTAATTTAATTCGAGATGTACGTATGAATTCTTTATTTTTTCCATCAACAGACAATATTCAATTTGAAATCAACTTTCTATCATCAAGGAATACATTTATTTTGTTTTGGCAACTGTTACCAACAGTTAGTGAAAACAGCAAACTGTCTTGATATCATACATCATTATGATGCTTGGTTTATTTAAGGATCAATGAAATTGAATTAAAATTTTCCTTTAGAATTATCAATTTAGATGAAGTGTGCGTATTTGAAACACATGGTAAATATTTCACTATAAAATAATTATTTCAAATTGCATTTCTCTAATTAAATTCCCCACTGTATGTTTTATTCAGATGTGTATACAATGCAATTTGTATAGAATGCTAAGCAAAAAGTAACAGTTAATTTGGGGCTACTGCTGTAAAAGTATGTTATCTTTTATATTTATCACAGCATTACTTATTATCAGCCTCACACACAGCATTTTGCCTTTGATTTACGCAAACAACTGTAAATGTTTTATATATTTGTGAGGAAGTGAATGATATTAGACCATCAATCCATGGGGACTGCAAATCAGGGGGAAAAAAGGCTATTACATTTCAGAAGCTGTTAAATCAGTTGTGCCCCCTGGCTGATTTTGTCAGCTATATTTGCTGTGGGTAAAACCGTTGATGCCTGGAATACTGGCGGGGCCCTGAGAGTGTTGGAGAGTAAATAGCAGCAGAGTTGTAAACTACACCACACATCTCACACTTACTGCAGAAGCCCAGCTTACACTTTCCTCCGAATAAATCCAGCAGCTTTAAAAAGAGCAAGAGAGAGAGATAAAGAAAAGGGGAGGAGAAAACGGCAAAACTCGGCCCGTGCCTTCTGTCACTGCCTCTAGCTTCAGACCCTCAGCAGCCTGCCAACAGGACACTGTTCTGCCAGTTGTAAATTTTAATTGGCCATCTGGGGAAAGCACAAACCACTGACTAGAGATTAATCAGCAAATTAACCCAGGCATAATACACATTTCCCAGTGGACCTGCAGCCGCTCTAGGCTGGGGCAGAGCAGCTTGGGATGCTGGAGAAGCTATGTAGAGTGCTGTTATTGCTTACTGCACACGGTAGAACATCTTCCCAGAGTCCTGAAATTCCCTCCTGTGTGACCTTGGCAGTGCCCCTGATTTGTATGGAAGTTGCAGAGTCCTGTCATTTTTTTTTAGAGCCTTTTTTTTTTTTTTTTTTTTTTTTTTTCTGTAAAGTGCTAAACACAGATGGCACAGGTACTGCGATTGCAGGGAAAGTGTGGATGAATCAGTGAAACTGACAACTTTTCTCCAGTGGGCTATTCACTCATTTGCTAAAGAACCTGTAGGAAGAAACAACAGTGTACCTGGATTTTTACCCACTCACGTATTGCTGGAGAATGGCATTCATTTAGCCAATTTCTGGTGCCACACAGAATACCTCCTCGTAGATCCTGTACTGGAAAAGAAGCGTCTGTAAATAATAAAGCCCTCTTCTTTAAATCTAAGTCATAGAAAATAATTTAAACCAAATGCCCATTTATACAGAGTAGGATAACTTCAGCTTTTTTTAACAAAGTAGTCTAATTAGCTCGGGCATGTTCCCTAGCTGAGATGGAGAAAGAAGATAAACACTAAAGAATACTAAAGTGACAAACCCTAAGGAAGGAGTAAAGTAAGAGTCTGGTAGAAACTGGGGGGATTCTTGAAGACAATGGAAGCAAAGGCTTTTCACAGCCTGTGGAATAGTGGAGATGGAGGCTCTGTGCATTAACATGAGCAAGGGTGTTAGGACACAGAACAGCTCAGAAATGGTAGTATAATGCCTTACTAAAGGCTGTACTAAATGAGTTGTTGGGGGCAGGAACTAAAGTGATGTGGCCAGGACCAACGCAGCAAAGCACAGATTTTTCCATCTTGCTGACAGCTGCATTTCAAAATTTAGTAAACCACTAAGGGCTGTAGCACGTAGCTGGGACTCAAAATTTTCTAGTGAAAGTAGAAGAGTCCAACACTAATAAAATGAAAAGTCACTGTTACATCAGACATACCCAGTGTTCTCCTTTCTGTCCATAGTCTATGTTGAATGAGTCATAGACCATGTGACAAGACTCACGTATTCATGAGGCACAATTTCATACACTGACATGGGACCTGTAAAATCACCAGGTAAAAAGACCTTGACCAAAATATAAATAAGTGGGTCCAATTACGTTCTTTCCCTAGGAATTTTGGCTCTTGAGAGAATTGGTTAGTGAAACTTGCAGCATAGACATTTTGGTACAGAAGGACACGATGGAGCTGCAATGCTGTAAGGTTGTGTGCCAGTTCAGGAAGCTGGTGTACTGAAAGAAAAGAGCAGAGCCTGCCGGGTGACACTGGAAACACAGGGCCAGGCAACACTGGAGAAGTAGAGCTTGTCACCAAAGACTAGAGACTAGTCTTTCCAGTCCAGTTCTGTCTCACCTGAAGCCTACTGCTTTTTCACCTGACCTCTGATTTTATGAGTTTTGAACAAGCTTACATGACATTCTGGTTGCTGCAACCAAAAGATTCTTGACCAGAACAACCATAAATAGTAATAGCATCATCATAAACCAGTGGCCTGAGAAGACAAATAAAATTACTAATTTTCTCTCCATCCCTACTAGGAAATGGTGCACAGGCTTTAGGAACTCTGAAGCATGCTGGTCATTTTCTGGAATACAAGTAATGGTGGATTATTTTATATGGCGTGGCTTTGACCCACCACTAAATCACCCATACCCATTTCACCCGCCTCTGGCAAAATAGAATCTTTTCTTTCACAACCAGGTATGGATTTTTTTTCTCCTTTTATTACATTATTGCAAGCTATGCTGCCTGCCAAACCTCGTGCCCTTAAACTGAAATGGCTTCTGGGCGAGCACTGGATTATCTGTGACAGTAAATCAGTCAATATGCAGGGCCCCAGACCACAGCAGTTAAATGGATGTCTCTGGCTTCAGGTGGGGACACCTTTCCTCAAACACCCAGTTCACCTCTGAATAAGAGCTCAGAAAAGGTTTTAGTTAAATGCTGTACTAAATCAGCCAGCATTTTATTGTGAGGTTTGCATGGGCTCTACAGGCGTGAAAAGGGGGTAGACAGAAGGTCTGGATTAAACATGAATGCAGTAACTGGTAAAGCAAAAATATAGCAGTTTTAATAGTCAAAAACAAAACTTTTTAAAGTCTTGAAACATCTGGCTTCTGCCGAGAGAGTCTGATTCAAGTGCTCCATGTCCCTTTACCCAGGAAACAGTGCCTAACCCAACAGTTACTGCACAGTGTAGTTAGTATTTCCAGCATGCTTTGGCAGAAGGATTTCTTTATCTCCTCTGGGAGGGATATGATCCATCCAAAGGTTATAACAAGCTCAAATAAACTCAGCGCAGTGTGTGTGTGGTCACTTGAATTATTTCAAAGCCTTACTGCTTAGATTCAACTCTGTTTTCATACTTCAAGTTTTCATATTATCTCAATCTATATATGGCATATAGAAACTGTAATATTATGTATCAATAGATCATCTATTGCTGTGCTTATTTTTCTACACCTATGTTACCATATCTTTAGATGTGTCACATGTTTTAAAGAAATAATGATGGACTGGAGAGATGGCCAGCAGTTGAGAGAACTAGCTGCTCTTGCAGAGGACCCAGGTTCAGTTCCCAGCACCTACATGGCAGCTCACAACCATCCATAATCCCAATTCCATGGAGTCTAACACCCACTTCTAGCCTCCATGGGCATTGCACACATGGATGTACTTCCAGACGTGCAGACAAAATATTCATACACATAAAATAAAAATAAACAAATAGATAAATAGAAATGAAAAAGGGGATGCATGGCAATATCTGATTGTATATAAGTCCTTTTATACAAATATCTTTAGAATAACTTGCTTTCTTATATTATTATCTTTATAAGTAAAAATAAAAGTTTCCCAGGAATAATTTTACATAGTGTTAGTAAAAATTAGAAATAGAGTCAAGAAAATTGAGATGCATAATAATCATGGAAATAAGGTAAGATCAAGTCACAATAGTGCCTTCTGTATGCTAAAAGTGGATTAGTATACGTCCTAACTAATGCATTAACTATTATCACTTTCTTTAGATGGAAAAATGGCAGTAAAGATTGCTTAACTTGTCTCAAGTTCACACTATTAGCTGTAGAGCTAGGACTGGACCAAGGTTTAAAGCCAGGTTCTGCCCCATTATACTTAGCAGCCTTCCAGGGTCAGACTTTGAACCTGCTGTTCCATTCTCATCTTC
The DNA here is from genome assembly GCF_000622305.1 of Nannospalax galili. Lineage (NCBI taxonomy): Eukaryota > Metazoa > Chordata > Mammalia > Rodentia > Spalacidae > Nannospalax > Nannospalax galili. The sequence goes on along the minus strand of NW_008345687.1, from coordinate 1,275,154 downwards.
CATTGCTAAGGTTTCAGTCATAGATATGTTACAGAATGTATTTCTCTTCAGATCAAGCAGAAGTGGATATTCTTCGTGTAGAAAAATGATTCAACTACTTCCAAGGCCAAGACTTTGAAAGAGAATGACTCAGGTCAGTCCATTCCATGAACAGACACATATTAAATAAAGGCTCCAAGTGATTCCCTGGAAGAAAATATTAGAAATTCTGCTTATTATACCCTTTGCTTTACAAGTCAGAAATTTGACAAATGCAATCTGTAAGATCTGGAGTGTCCTGGTTGCATCCAGTCCCTTAGTGAAAGAGCCAAGTCTCCCCTAGGGTAAGGTCATGAACACCTACAGAGTTCCTTCACATGACTGCTTGCTGGAGACATATTGAAACTTTTCAACTTAGCATGTGGTCAGTCTCATGGATTAAGAATTATGTTTCCTGACAAGGGCTTCCAAAAGCATCCCTCTACTGGGATCTTCCTCATTTTTCTTTTGTCTTCCAAGGCTGGACTAGTTGTCTGGGAAGAGTGGCTGGATACTCAGGTTTGGAAACTCTTTTCAAGAAACTCCAATGGACTCTCATGTGAACATTTGAAAATTGCCCTGTTCTGACTTTTTTCTAGTTCCCTGTCTAGAACTTGTAATGCTAATTACTCTTGCCTTTACTTCTCCTTCACATTTCCTATTCATGATTCAAGGACTTTCTTTTCCCCTTAGAGACAAGAGTTATGCAATTTGGGAGTCTTTCAGATAGACCCACTGAAGGGGTACTCCAATTGCCTCACCCTGTGTCCCTGTTCAGCCTGGAAGAAGCCAGAGTGCTCTGCATCTCTATTCCCTATTGGCTGTTTGGGTAACCCCTTCAGAGGATGGCATGATAAGAACAGGAGGTGGGAACTGGTTAGGCAGTTAGGGTAAAAAGACCCCAAAGAAAAGTAGCAAGTTTCTTGGCCAAAATGTCCTTGGTCCTGTTAACAACATACTCTGTTTCAAATGCCAAAAATGTCAAAAGTATTTGGGAGCTTGTATAGATTTTAGGGTTACCTCTTCAGAGGGGGGAATGTTGGAGGGGAGGGAGTGGGCATGGATTTGATCAAAACACCTTATATACATGTATGAAATTCTCAAAATTTTATAAAAGTTTAAAAAAAAAGATTTGTTAAAAGGGGTGATCAGCAAGATCCTTCATCTTTTCATCCCTTCTTCCCTGTTCTCCACTGCCTCCTATATACCCTGTCCTCTTGCTAACCCAGAATTTTTCTGTTTCTGAAATGCATCATCAATTTTCATGTCTTACACACACTCTACTCCTTATCACACCCTTGTCCTCTAATCTCTTCTTTTAAAAAAATTTATCTTTTTATTGATGTGTATTTGTGTGTGCCTTCTTGTCTGTATGCCTACCATATGCATTCAGCTGCCTCAGAAGTCAGAAGAAGGCATTGTATCCCCTGGAACTGGATTTACAGGCAGTGGTGAACCACCCAGTGTGGGTACTAGGAACTGAACCTGGGTCCTCTGCAAAAGTAGAAAGTACTCTTTACTATCGAGCTATCTCCCCCACCCCTTTATCACACATTGTCAAAAACTCAATTATATGATGTTTTGATAAGCCTTTTCTAACTTCTCCAAAGAAATTGCCTCTTTTTCTCCCTATGGACCCCCTCAGCACCTTGACCCATTCTGACACTTTAAATCCTGCAACATTATGTTCAAATTCATCTGGTCATATGCTTCTCCAACAAGGATATGAATTATTTGACATTTAAGCTCAGTATCTCATGTAGCATATCATATAAAGAAGACAATCCAAGAAATGTATGTGGTGAATGAGGGAAATGAAATCTTTGTGGAATATGGGCAAAAGAGAATATAGGACTCTGATTAGTCTTGATCCCAATGAAAGTCTTGGACATTTCAGGTGTTGTGTTCCAATTGGCTAGTTCCTCCAATGGGCGGGGCCTGATGCAGAGTGTGGACTAAGAAGGGGCCTGCTGGGAGCCATTTTGGGAGGGAAGCCAGGAGTTGCTACGTGGGTAGTGTGCATGGTGTGGTGTGGTGTGGTATGGGGATCAGACAGAATGGATGGACTCTTGTAGACCTGGGGTGAGATCACTGGCCCCTGAGGCATGAGCTAATGCTAGCAGGGACTATGGTGGTCTGATATGGCGGGCTCTGAGCCATGTTGCCAGAGGCATGGGGTTGGGCACTGGGTTCTCGTTCCTTTGTAAGTTAATAAATGCACATAAAATATATTATATGGTTTGTCTAATAACACAGAAGACCTAGAGGGAATTCAGGCCACAAAACTGGCATAGCCTGGCCAGATAAAGGAAAGGAACTATAGCCTTGGGGATGTGGGCCCAGAAAGAGAGCAGCCACTTTGCATGATAAAAAATGTGTCCCAGGCCAGGAAAGCTGAAAAGGCTGAACTGGCAGACCCAGGTGCGAGCTGGGGAGAGGAAAAAGGCGGGACACTTTGACTCCTGTAAAGTCCAAGGACTCAGGGGAAAAGACAGATAACAGTAAAAAGGAAGAAAAGGAAAACAGCTAACTGTGCTGTAGCTAGGAAATGTCCCATGCTAGAACTGTTAAAACTAGGAAAAACTTACAAGCAAGCAGAGAACCCCTGGCCACGTGGCTTGTGAGAGTATGGGACATGGGAGCAAATGACGTCAGTCTAAGTCCTTCAGAAGCTTCACAGCTGAGTTATATAACCACCCATCCCTCCTTGCGATATAGGCTGTTCAACCTAGGCCAATGCAGGGGGAAGCAGTCCTTAATGGGGTGGCAGGTGGAAAGCATTAACAATACATGGTTGTCACCAAGGGAGATTAACATGATTAGCAGGGGCTGGAGGACTATAAAAGAGGGACAGGCATTACTGAGAGAACTAGGTATGAGAAAAGCAATATATGATGTCCAGTTCACTGGGCCAGATGAGACTGAGTTCACCAGAAATATGAAAGAAAGCCTAGTTCAACTGGGACCTTGAGAGTGGTGTGGAGCTTTAATGGTTTTACTAAGCCCTTTGATGGGACAGGATCTTTGTAAAGTGAGAGAGGCTTTGGCAAATTTAAATGACTCTGACCAGCATGTAAAATATGTCTGTAAAATAACAGAACACCCTATAAAAGATATAAAAAAGACTAGACTGAAGAAATGGTCCACTTGGGTTACTCAAAGACAACTGTGGCAAGACTTATGTCCAAGCACAAATCCCCAAAGAAAAAATTGTTAGAAAACCAAATTCAGTACTCAAAGACAACTGTGGCAAGACTTATGTCCAAGCACAAATCCCCAAAGAAAAAATTGTTAGAAAACCAAATTCAGTACTAAGCCATTTCTGGAAGGTTTTAAAACCAGAAGAACAGTTTACAAAGGACATTCGAAGGATAACAACTGTAAAAAAGGTGGTTAAGAATCCCCAAGGATCAAATAAGATGCATTTCTCTTCTGATAAAGGCTATACTTATTTTATACTATTAAATAAGATGCATTTCTCTTCTGATAACGGGTGGAAGCAGGTTTTCCCAACAAGTTCTCCCCCAGCGACCTGGTATGGTCAATCGGAAGATGACAGATGTGGCTACAGTCAGGAGGCAGATCCAGAGCCTGTCTAACTCAGGGAACCAACAAGTGCAGCAGGGACAGGAGAAGCCCCCTGCCTTCTTAGCCCAGTGCAGGGTCAGGCAACTGGAGCCAACACATGTAAGTGTATTAACCAAATTAATGCCTCGTACCCATGCTATGGTACCTAACAAGAATCTATGGAGAAAACAGTTAATATGAATGGACAAAACCTTTCCATGCTGTGTGAGACCTTGTCTATGATTGATTTAATATCTAATGTTAATGTTCCTTTGAGTGTTTTACAGATGTGAAACCCATTTGGAAAATACCTGAAGAAGCAAAGGCCAGCTGTAGCTATAAGATTCTTGGGAGTTTTATGTAGGTTGGGTAAGATGAAGACAGAGACTCCCAAACTATACTGCTGTTAAGAAAATCTATAGTACCAGGGGTGGGTTGCCCCCCTATGAGCTCTTGGTCAGAGAGAGATCTTTGAGGTCCTCCAATTCACCAAGGCTATGGCCATTAATGTTGGTTGTACACTAGAAAGGTCGATAGGCCATGTTGCTGAGGACACTGCATGTTGTGAGCATGGGAGAAAAAGAAGAGATGGAACTGAGACTAAGCCAAAAACTCCATGCCACTGGATGGATGACATTCATATTGATGCGGATGGTTGGGGAAGAAAGGATCCCCTATAATTCTACTCAATGATGGATCCCTCATGCTGCACACTATGGACATGCCAAGCAATACCTGCAAGTGCAATAATGGCTCCACCAACACACACACAACTGACAAATTTCTAATTGGATAAAGCCAACTCCTAGGAGTGGAACACACATCTGGTGCTGTAGACCAGGCCAATGCCTTGTGTTGAGACAGGCTACAGGCCCTAGTGGAGAAGCCATCATGAGTATATTGTTTAATGAGTATAGTATACCTACTGGGACATCTTCTAGGCATTTGTATTTACATTCATGTTTGTTTAAATGTGTCTACTTCCTCCCATTTGCCTTTATAGTAGAAGAAACACCACTGAGATAGATCAGTGGCCACAGCCTAAAGACGACTAATGGGGAGGCCCAAGAAGCCACTATCTCACCATGATACAAGAGAGATCACCCTACATCTATCACCCCCTCCAAGGCTCAGGGACTTTAGAGGAAGATGGACAGGAAGATTGTAAGAGCAGAGGAAAGAGGTGGAGTGTGTTCCAATTGGCTAGTTCCTCCAATGGGTGGGGCCTAACATAGAGTGTGGACTATGAAGGGGCTGCTGGGAGCCATTTGGGGATGAAAGCCAGGAGCCACTACGCTGGTAGTGCACATGGTGTGGGGAATGCGCGGCCAGCCTCAGCAGCTCAAAGACAGAATGGACTGACTCTTATGGACCTGGGGCAAGATCACTGGCCCCTGAGGTGTGAGCAAATACTGGTGGGAACTAGTAGCTGTGGCGTGGTCTGATGTGGTAGCCTCTGAGTTGTGCCACCAGAGGCATGAGGTTAGGCATTGGATTCTCATTCCTTTGTAAGTTAATAAATGCACATAAAATATATTATATGGTTTGTCTGATAGTGCAGGAGACCCAGAGGGAATTCGGGTCACAAAAGGTGTAATTAAAGATGGCTTTGGTTTTCATATCTTTTATGATTTAACAACTTTTAGGCTAAATAATGTACCTACAGTTAAATGCATAATTAAAAATTGGCTTTGTTTACATGATTTCAATTCTACCAACTTTCTTGAGAATAATATGTATTAATTAATTATTAACATTTAATTAATGATGAACATTTGATGAGTTTTTCCCAATGTTTGCAACTCACAGCCTGTGTAACTCATATTTCTATCACAATATAGAACAGGGCTATTATCACTCTAGGCTTCCTCATGACTCTTATAGTCAGTCCATTCCATTCCCCACCCAACTGCCACAATGAATTACTGTTATTTGTAGAATTATAGATTAATTTGGCCTACTCTAGAACTTGATGTAATTTGAATCTCAAGTGATCACATGTATCAACAGATCATTCATTATTTTATTTTTAAATTTTATTTATTTTATGTGCATGAGTGTTTTGCCTGCGTGAATGTAAATACACCCATGTTGGGCAATGGCCCTGCAGACAAGAAGAGAACGTCAGATCCCCTGGAACTGCAGTTGCAGTCAGTTGTTAGCCACCACATGGGTGCTGGGAACTGAACCCAGATCTTCTGCAGCCAGTACTAACTGCAGAATCTTCTTTCCAGTCCCAAGACCATTCCTTCTTACTGATGAATAATATTCCACTGTGTGAACATAAAATAATCTGTTATCAACTCACATGTTGATGCAAAATAACAAAATAATATTTGAATTGTCTCCGGTTTGTAAAAACTGTATTTTTTGAGACAGTTTTTTTATAGTACAGCCTCAAAATCACTATGTCACTGAGGATAGTCTTGAACTCCTAATCCACCTGCCTCCATCTCCCAAATGCTGGAACTGCACATGTGTACCACTGTGCCCAGCTGCTATAATGGTTTGTAATGGTGAAGCATGGACTAGAATGAGATTAGTAAAGTAACGTAGCCAGAGCATGGTGAAGAGCATATGTTCAAAAGAAAACCTTGTAATAAGGCAGGAGTGGTGGTCCAAGTCTGTAATCCCTACCACTTGGGAGGCAGAGACAGGCAGATCCTTGGAGTTTGCTAGCAAGGCAGTCTAGCCAAATCAAAGATCTCCATGTTCGATGAGAGATCCTGTCTTAAAAATTAAAATGGAGAATGAAAGAGGAAGATGTCCAACATCAATCTCTGGCTTCTGCATAGAGAGAGAGAGAGACAGACAGACAGACAGACAGACAGACAGACAGACAGACAGAGGCACAGAGAGAGAGAAATGTCTTTAAAAGTTAAAATCTAATTTCATACATAAAATCTACCTCTAAAAGTAATTTGTAGTCCAACAATCACTCCATAAAGAAACTATATACTTTGTCAACCCCACTTCCTTCCCCTCAATCAAAAGTAAATGTGTGTCTTTTTCTTTCTCTGTCAATTAGCGTATAGTGAACATTGTGTATGTATTAGTCAGGGTTCTCCAAAAAAACAGAACCGGTAGAATGAATATATATGTATAGAGATTTATCACCTTAGCTCACAGGATAGAGTCTGAGTAGTCCAACAATGGCTACACCACACTGGAGAGGCTGAGAATCCGTAGTCACTCAGTCCACAAGGCTGGATGTCTCAGTAGTCCTAATCTGGCTCTGAAGGTCTGACAAATTCCAAAAGATCAGCAAGACGAACTCACCAGCAAGAGAGAAGGCAAACAGCAAGAAGTCTGGCGTTCTCCTCTGCCTTGGTCTTTTATATGGGCTGCCATCAGAAGGTAACACCCACATTTGGGGTGGGTCTTCCAGCTTTAGAGGATCCAATCAAGAAGATCTCTCTCATTTCAATTAATCCAAGATCCAGTCAAGTTGACACCCAGTACTAACCATCACAGTGTACAAATGCAACTATTTGATGGGCAGCCTTTCTTTTTTACTTCTTTCACATACCACAATATTTTCAAGTTCATCCATGTTGTCACATGAGTCTGTACATCCCTCTTTTTATAGCTGAATATGTGTTACTGTACGGTTGCATCACACTTTGTTTCCATTTTCTCATCTCATGAGCATTTGGGATCTTTTGCTTGTTGGTCATTATAAATGATGTTGTTGGGAATTTGCACAAGTTTTGTGTGCACCTGTTTTCACTTCCCTTAAGTGTATGTCTAGGAGTAGAACTCCTCGGTCATATGATAAACTTCAGTTTTATTTTCACCGGTGATGTGAGACATTTCAAGTTCTCTGCATCCAGTAGTCTGTTTTAAATTGTAGCCAACTTATTGAGTGTGAAGTGATGTCTCAGTAGAGTTTTGATCTGCATTTCTTTAAATAGCTACTGATGTTGGTCATTTTCTCATGCAGTTACTAGACATTTGATTTTTGCCTTTTTAATTTTTTTAACAATTTCATACTGTAGATGTTGGATTTTGGGCCATTTATATCCCCATTATCCTCTTTTATCCTTCTTCATTTCTTGCTGAAATTCTTCTTCCCAAGTGCCCCTCCCACTATAGGGTTAGGGCTAGGCTATGAACTCTTAAAACCTGTGCCCAATGACTTGCTTCCTCTAGCAAAGTTGAACCTCCTGAAAGTTCTATGACTTCCCCAAACAGTGCCATCAACTGCAGACAAAGTATTTAAATGCTTGAGCCTATGGTGAACATTTCTCATTCAAATGCCTCATGAACTCCTTCCCCACACAGGATGAAATGGTGACGGCCCCATCTTAGCCCTGTCTTGTGCAGGCAACCACAACTGTAATGAGTTCATGAGTGCAATGGCCATGTCATGTCCAGAACACAGTTTCACTCCTTTCCATCCTCTGGCTCTTACATTCTTTCTGCATCCTCTATCATGAGCCTCTAGGGTTAAATGAAGATATTTCATTTAGGATAAAGCACTTCATAGTCACTTATTGTCAGAACACTGACCAGTTGTGAGTCTCTAAAATTAACCATCAGTTGGTGAGGGTGGTTCAGGATTCTCCCCAAATAACACAGGCTATTGCCCAGAATTAGGAGATAAGACCCTACTGCTGAAGGTAGGACATACTTCAGACATAGGACTTGAAGAAATGGAGCAGGAACTGACCTGGAAACCTTCTAACTGAAGTTTGGCTACCTTAATGCCAGATAATGATATACAAACTGCCAAGGGAGAAAAATTATTAATGGTCGAACCCAGCCACAAAGCCCAATAATCATAATGACCAGCATGGCAAACTACCTCTATTGATGTAGTAGTGTCACTGTTACCTGGGGGCACTCAACAGCTATCTATTTGGACTTAAAGCCCTCTCAATGGGAGTGAACTCATGGGTGGCACTGTAAACTCAGCCAGATACACATGGCAGGACAGGACATAGATCCTAGAGAAAACCCTATCTCTTTCATATCTCTAGACAAATGAAATTTCTTACTATATGCTAAATATCTATCCTTATATTTATAGACAAGCATACCATACACCACTCATCAAAGAAGCTTCTTTTGCATCAGATGGAGGCTATTGCAGAATTACATAACTGGTCAGAGTCTGAGAGATGCCCAGTACTATATGACATTTCTACAGTTGAACCTCTACAACTAAGGCTCATGGAACATAGCAGAACGAGGGGTAGAGAGAAAACTAATGCATTCCTCAACTCTCACCAGTAAAGCTTTCTTATACAACAGAGTGTGATGCACACAGAAGGCCAAAACTGGCGACGTTTTAAAGAATAAGAGGCTGCAGAGTGTAGGATAGGATTCCTTTAAGGAATTTCATCTACCCACAGCTCAGGGACCATTGTGGAGGAGGGTTGGAAAGATTATAAAAGCTAGAGCTGGTTCATGAACAAAGGGAAGCAGAGACTTTCAGGCCACTGGAAGCTTTCACATGTGAACTTGTGGCAATGGTGGTATAGAGCACAGGAACCCGTATCAACTCAATTAAATAAGGGCCCAAAGGGAAGGAGAGAAATAAGTGGTGGACCAACACTAGACCGAGAACTATTGGAGACTGACTGCTTTTGGGTAAGGGAGAGTATGCCTTACATATGATCTCTAGATGCCTTACATATGATCACTAGACTCCAGTGGAAGAACTTACACTGAAGGACATTTGGGTACCAATGCTTGACTTGCTTAACATGTATGGTGGAATACATGAGGTCTGGTGGGGGGATGTGGGAGGCATGGATGGGGGAGAGGGAATAAATTTGATTAAGAACTGTATGAAATTACAAATTCTCAATAAAATTCTCTATTTAAAAACTTAAAATAACCATCATTCACCACAAAAAAAAAAAAACAGTTTGTTTTCTTGTGAGACCACTGTCTTGTTTGAGTAGAAGTATAACTGTCAGAATGTATTGGGAAATATTACCTCTCCATCTATTTATCTGGAACAATTTGAAAAGACTTTAAAAGTAGAATTTGTGGCCAGGTGTGGTGGAGCACGCCTTTAATCCCAGCACTCAGGAGGCAGAAGCAGGCCGATCTCTGTGAGTTCAAGGCCATCCTGCTCTACATAGTGAGTTCCAGGACAGCTGGGGCTACAGGGTTTCAAAAAGACCAGAAAAAAAAAAGTAGAATTTGTCTGTGACGTTAACTTTGTACAAAGTGATTGACTGATGATTGATTGACTGACTCATTGATAAGGTCTTGCCATGTAGCTATGGTTGGTTTGGTGCTTACTATGTAGCCAAATTGATTTTGAACTCATACCTTGAACTTATACCAATTCTCTAGCCTCAGCCTTCATGTGCTGAGATTACAAGTCTATGCCATGACACCTGGCTTGTGGGAAGCTTTTAAATTACTGATTCAATTTCCTTGCTTGTTAGCGATCAATTCAATTGTCTATCTTCTCTCAACCTGTGATATTTGAAAAATGTGTTTATTTTAGTTGATAGTTTGGTTATGATAGTTTGGTCTAGCTGTTGAGCCCTTCGAATACATTCAATGAAAATACATTTTCATACAATGTATTTTGATTATATTTACCTCTCCATTCCTCCTCCTAACTCCTTTGAGATCCACCCCCACTGCCCTACCCCCATCCCAATTTCCTTTTTTTTCAATAACATGTCAAGCCCAAATTGTGCTGCCCACATACTCCAGAATGTGGAATCATTCACTGAGGCATGATTGACCTACCAGGAGCCACACCCACAGAGAAAACTGACTCTCCTTCCCCGAAAAGCCATCAATTGTCCTTAGCTCTTCAGTTAGGGGTGGGCACTGGCAACCCCTTTCCCCCTACATGCTACAGAATGCTGACCAGCTGATCTTGTGTAGGTCTTTTGCAGGCAACCATAGCTGCTATGAGTTCATGAGTGCAGCAGTCCTGTCATAGCCAGAAGACACTGTTTATCTCTGCTCCTTCTTGATCTCTGGCCAATGCAATCTTTCCACCGCCCCCTGTTCTGCAGTATTCCCTGAGCTCTGGGGAACAGGTGGCATAGATATCCCATTTGTAAGCACTCCACTAACACTAGTTCTCTTCACGTTGACCAGTGGTAAATTTCTGTGTTAGCCATGATCCACTGGACAAAGAAACTTCTCTGATGAGGTCTGAGAGCTGCACTAATCTATAGATAGGGAGATACGAGATTAGAAGGCAGTTTGATACTATGTCCATTTAGCAGAATAATGATAGTAGATTCACCTCTGAGGCCTGTAAGCTCCCAAACCATAGGTTCTTGGCCAGATTTACAGTTTGGGTATGTGTTTTCTCCTATGGAGTGGGCCTTAAATTGAATCAGAAAGCAGTTGGTTACTCCCCTTTAACATTCATGCCACTATTACACCCATGGACATATCTTACCATGCCTATCATTCTTGTAATTCACAGGGTTCACAGCTGGATAAGACTGTCAATGACTTTTCCCCCTCAGAAGCCTACATAGCAATTTCTGGTACTATGAAAGCTAGCCAGTAGGGAAGAAGCTTCCTGGAAAGTACCAACTTGAATTATCTGTGTTCCTGTGGCCAATTTTCTTTAGTAATAAGGTCTTATCATCAAGTTTTAGCAGGCAACCAAGAGCAATGGAAAAGCCTGTATTGTTTTAAGGGTCTCTGGGACACCTCTGACCAACAACTCAATGGAAGCTATCCCACACCTTGCTCTGGGATTTTTTTTTCCCCATTTATGGGTTTAATTTGCCATAGCACTGATAGGTACCTATAACTCTATCATGGCAGAGGTCTGGGCTGGAGGGACTATTCCTTTGTTACCTTCTTATTCTAAGTCACCATTTGCCTTACTGATTATACTGGAAACGGGACTCTGCTTAGGAAAGTTGCAGTTATGAACACTGAATGAGCGGGAAACACTGCTGGATCTGGAAAGCAGTGCTTAAGAGAGTGAACACAGGTCTCAGTGGCCTAAGGGTTTCTGAGTGAGTCTCCATCAGTGTTTAAGCCCCCGGGCCCTTGGGTCTCAACTCTGGGAAGCTCAAGGTCCACAGGAACCTGGCATGGAACAGGCGATGGGGAAAGAGCAGGGTCAAGGTGATGGTTTGGGGTCCCCAGGATAAGTATGAGGCATCAAGTTGCCTAGAGATCCAGGTATCTGAGTAAACCTTGCTGGATGAAGGTGAGGGCTCACCCACCCAGCACTATTGTGGGATTCATGGGTCTTAAGACTGTAGAAGTCCCAAGAAGCCCAATTTAGAACATTCACACTGTCTACAGACTCCACCACCATGGTGACAGATGCTGGTGTCTGGTGAAGGGCTAAATGGTGCTCACTTCCACACAGGAAAGGCTTCTTAGGAGCCCTGGAAACCCTAATGAGGATGGCTTTGGCTTCAAAACCACCTACTGTCCAACATCAAAGGGAAAGCACCAAGAACGAGTGGGTACTGTTGGGAGTAGGCTCCACCCAGGGCCCTGACAGGGAGGAGACTGATGAGACCAAGTCAGAAATTCAGGGACCCATAATCCCAGAAACTGTTAGACACAGACAGCAGAAATCAGAACTGTTCTCAACACATCTGTGAGCCCTGCACGTACCTGTCACATTGCAGAGGATGAGTGTTGGGTCTCCACTGCAATAGTTAAACACTGCCCCTCTCTAGAATCCTTTCAAACTGAGGATTCTTGTCTCACCCTGTTTTCACCAGTCACTCCCAAAGCAGAGTGGCTTATTGATCAGGAACCAACTCCCACATGCATTTGGGGAGTAGGGAGCAGGAAGCACTGAAGATACAGCTGGACTAGAGGAGCATGCCCACCTCTCTCTGAACCCATCCACGTGCTGGGGATTCCCATTTGGCAGCACAGCATGGCGTGGTGCAGGAGTGGGATGAAGAGGGACCAGTTTCTGCAGGACCGAGAGGTGGAACATAGGACAGCATGGAGGGGCAGATACTGACATCAGCACCCCTCTAGCCGATGTCAGTTCTACCAAGGAACTTGATTTAACCTCAACTGGAACTTCCACCCCAGCTAGCTCTGACAGGACCCCGGAGACCATTGAATTAAGGTGGGGTAGAGAGCAGAGTGCTTGGCCCAGGCACTAGGATTTTTCTTTGGCAATCTATGGTTTCTGGAAAAACCATTATCCCCTATGTAGGGTAACTCCAACTAAATTCATATATATATATAT
>NW_008345687.1:1221533-1262348 GCF_000622305.1 Nannospalax galili | reverse complement strand
TTCATATATATGGCTTTTTCAAACATCCTCGGTATTAGTTTTCCCTCCCCCCTCCCCTTTGCCCTACTTTCCCGTGCCTCTCTCTGCTTAAACCTCTCTCCCCATTCCCCCTTTACTATTTATATCATCTGTGTTCTACTCCCCCACCCCATGAATATCTTTCTTCCCTCTCCCCACCACTGGTCCCCTTCCAGTGTGCTGGATTCTTCAAGTACTCCAAATTACATCCACAAATCTAAGGATTCAACACTAAGAGCAACATGAGTGAGAACATGCCATGTTTGTCTTTCTGGGTTTGGGTTACCTCATTCAGTCTGTTTTCCAGCTCTATCCATTTTCCTAAAAATTTCATAATTTCATTTTTCTTTACAGCTGAATAAAATTCCATTGTATATAGGTACCATATTTTCATTACCAATTCATCAGTTGGTGAATATATGTCCTAGCTTGATTTCTATTACTGTGATAAAGCACTCTGACCAAAATCAACATGGAGAGGAAAGCGTTCATTTGGCTTTTACATCCTGATCATGGATCATCATTGAAGAAACCAGGACAGGAACTCAAGCAGGCAAGAACCTGGAGGCAGGAGTTAAAACAGAAACCATGAAGGAACACTGCTTACTGGCTTGCTCCCCTGGCTTATGCTCAACCTGCTTTCTTTATACAACCCAAGACAACCTACCCAAGGATAGCACTACCCAGAGTGGGCTGTGCCCTCCCACCTCACTCAAAAATCAAGAAAATGCCTCACAGACATGCCCACATGCCAACCCAATAGAGAAAATTGAGGTTCCCTCTTCCCAGGTGTGTCAAGTTGACAAGTGACATTACTATGACAACATTTAAGCTGTTTCCATGCCCCAGCATTTGCAAATACAGCAGCTATGAACATACATGAGCCTGTGTCTCTACAGCAGGAAATAGAGCCCTTTGAGTATATGACCAGGAGTGGTAGAGCTGGCTTACATGATAGTTTATGTCAGTTTCTAGTTTTTTGAGAAACCTTCACACTGATTTCCATCGTGGCTGCACTAGTCTACACTCCTATCAAAAATGAACAAGGGTTTCGCTTTCCCCACAACCTTGCCAGGATCTGGTATCATTGGATTATTATTTATTTTTATAATAGCCATACTGACTGGGATGAAATAGAAACCTCAAAGTTGTTTTAATTTGCATTTCCTTGATGGCTACTGATATTGAACCTCTCTTTTTTGAGACAGGGTCTCCCTGTAGCCCCAGCTGGCCTGGAACTCACTATGTAGACCAGGCCAGCCTCAATCTCACAAAAACTCACCTGCCTCTGCCTCCCAAGTGCTGGGATTAAAGGTATGCACCACCATGTCTGGCAATGTTGAACACTTTTTGAATGTTTATCAGCCATTAATATTTCTTGGTTTAAGAACTCTATATCCAGCCCCAAAGCTTTTTTATTGTTTTCTTGTCATTTTGGTTCTTTTAATTCTTTTTTATTGAATGTTTGTGTATTTCATACATAAAATCATCTTTATACTCCCCCTTTGGCACCCTCCCATAACCCCCCACTGAGTTCACACAGTCTGTCATTTGTGTTAAAGACTATCGTATAAAGTTAGTGTCCTGAGATGTCTCTCAGTGCAAATTCATCCACCAAGGTCTAGTCACTGTATCCACAGTCTGTTCCTTAGAGAAGATCAGCTCTTCCTCGCCCAGCAGTAAACAGCTGCCAGTAATTCTTCAACTAAGATTGGGACTTGCTGTTCATTTCCTTTTTAAACTATTTATTCTAGCTATTAAGCCTCTATCAGATGTATAATGGGCAAATATATTCTACCATTTTTTAGGCTATCTCTTCACTCAATTGACAGTTTTCTTTGTTATACAGAAAGTTTTTAACTTCATGAAGTCCTATTTGTCAATTGTTGGCATTATTTACTGAGTAACTGAAGTCCTGTTTAAAAAGTTCTTACTTATGCCTATATCTGACACTCTCTACTTTTTCCTCTAACAATGTCAGGTTTTATATTAAGGTCATTGATCTATTTGGAGTTAATGTTTGTGCAAGGTGGAAGAAGGATTTACTTTCATTCTTATTCATATGAACATCCAGTTTTTTCAGCACCATTTGTTACCTTTCCTTCAGTCTGTACTTTCGGCATCTTTGTCAAAAATCAGGTGGCTATAGTTACATGGGTTTATATGTGGGTCCTCTGTTCTTTTGCATTGATCTATGTGTCTGTTTCTGTGCCAGTATCATGCTGTTTTCTATTATTGTGGCTCTGCAGTATAATTTGAAATCAGGAATGGTAATACCTCCATCTATCAGTAGTCTTTCTGTTCAAGATTGCTCTGGCTATGTGGGGGTCTTTTGTATTTCAATATGAATTTCTTCACTGCTTGTTATCTATTTCTATGGTAGGAACAACTCAAACAGATCTACAACAATCAGTGAGAATTAAGTATCAATAGCCTCCCAATTATGAGAAGCCCAGGACTGTAAGGATTCACTTCCAAATTCTATCAAACTTTTGAAGAAGGACTACCACCAAGGCACTTCAAATTGTTCAAAAGCTAGGAAAAGAAAGAATGCTACCAAACTCATTTTATAACTCCAGTATTATACTGATACTACAAAGTCACAACACATAAAGTTATAGTTTCCTGATGAAATAGATGCAAAAATCCTCAATGAAAGATTTGCAAGTGAAATTCAAAAACACATTAAAAGGTAATTCATGATCAACTTCACTTCATGTAAGGCATGGTTCAACATGTGCAAATCAGTAAAGCTAATGCATAACATAAATCAACTCTAAGACGAAAATCACTGATCATTCAATAGATACAAAAAAGTTCAGTATCACATGGTGATAAATGTGCTGAGAAACTAGGAACAGAGGGGCATTCCTCAACATAATAAAGGCAATATTGAGCAAACTTACAGCATCACACTAAACTGGGGAATAGTGAAAGCATCCTTCTAAAACCAAGTACAAGTGTACCCACTCTTTCCACTGTTTCTCAACATGGTACTTCAAAACTTACCCAGAGCAATAAGAAAAAAATCAAAAGGGATACAAACAGACAAGGAAGAAATCAAATTATTCCTACTTTCAGGTGACATAATCATAAGATTATGTAAAGACCTAAAAACTCCCAGGAATATTTATAAATATTATAAACACTTGTAGCAAAATAACATTATAAAAATCAGTAGCTTTACAGTACACCAGTAATGAACTTGCCAAGAAAGAAATCAGGAGAAGAAATACCATTCACAAAAGCTTTAACAAATTTCTAGGAATAAGTTTAACTAAATACACGAGACATTTATGATAAAAACATTTTAAAAGTTGAAGAAAGAAACTGAATAAGGCACCTACAAAAAAGGAAAGACCACCCATCCTCATGGTTTAGTAGAATTAATAGTTCAGGCTATGTTACTGAAAATGAGCTACAGGTTCAATGCAATCCAAATCAAAATTCCAGTTAGATTCCTCATAGAAATAGGAAAAAACTGTCCTTTGATTCATATGGAACCACAGAAGATCCCAAGTAGCCAAAGCAAGTCTATTTAAAAAGAATAATGCTGCAGACATAGGAATACCTGATCTCAAATTATACTATCAAGCTATAGTTGGAAAACAAAATCATCTCACAGACATTCTCTGTGTGTGGCCAGTTGTGGAACTCTATAATAGTCTCCATCTGTTGCAAAAGAAACTTCTTTGATGAGTTGTGATTGGCATATTTGTCTGTAAATAAGGATCCATATTTAGCATACAGTAAGAAATTACATTTGCCTAGGGATGTGACAGATTTAGGTTTTTCTCTAAGATCTATGACCTCTCCAGCTATGTGTATTTGGCTATGTTTACAGTGCCACACAAGTTTCCTCCCATTGAGTGGGCTTTAAGTCCAATTAGATGGCTGCTGATTACCCCCAAGATAAAAGTGCCACTACTGCACCAATATAGTTTACTGTACCGGTCATTGTTGTGGCATTAGGCTTTAAAACTGGGGTTGGTTCATTTTCTCCCTTAGCGTTTTGCATAGCGTCCTTCAAAATGATGAGAGAGTAAGAGACTGCAGAGTGTGGGTCCCTAGGTGGGACTCCTACACTAAACTTCACCCACCCAGGGCTCAGGGACCATTGCAGAAGAGGGGGTGGAAAGATTACAAGAACCAGGGGAGAAGGTACATGATAATAAGGAAACAAAGTCTTACAAGCTCCTGGGACCTTGATCATATGAACTTACAGCAATGGTGATAGCATGCAGAAGGCCCATGCAAACTCAATCAGGCCAGAAAAACAACATAGAACTGTGGAAATGGACAGGAGGTCACAATTTTGGCAATGAACTATTGGCAACTGATCACTGCAAGGTGAAAGAAAGTTGATTTTCTTAAGGGAGTGATGTTAGACAAGCTGAACCGGTCCAGTGGATGAATTCATACTGAGAAACAGCTGGGTATACAAAACTTGACTCATTAGGCCTTAACCTATTATGACAAAATGAATGAAGTCCTGTGGGTGGTCTATGGGGAGTGGAGATATGAAAGGGGAACTAAATATGATTAATATATATTATATGAAATCCATAAAATTACATGAAATCCATAAAATCCACATGCCTGACACAGAAACAGGCACATAGACCAATGGAATAGCATAGAAAACTGAGAGATAGAAGAACCCACCTACCCAAAACACACATTGCACAAAGTACCACCTCCTTAACAAATGCACTCAAGGAAACTGGATAGCCATATGTAAATGAAAAGCAGGCTTCTTTCTCTCAACCAATTAAAAACTCAAATTAAAATGGATTAAAGACCTTAACATAAGCCCTGAAAATATGAAACTTAAAGGAAAATACACAGAAAACACTTCAAGATATAAGCATAGGTAAAGACTTTCTGAGAAGAACTCCAAAGCCTCAAGAAATAATACCCAAAAATGGAAAAATGGGATTGCATAAGTTTAGAAAGGTTCTGCAGAGCAAAGGAACCCATCAATGCAGCAAAGGGACAAGCATGCAGAATGGGAAGAAGTCTTGGAGGCTGACACCTACATTTTATGAAGAACTTGAAAAGTTAAAACTAAAACAAAGAAATGGAAGACAATTCTCAGAAGAAAATGCAGTGACCAATAAATGTTTGAAAATGTGCTCAGCATCCTTGGCCATCAGAGAAATGCAAATTAAAACCACATCAAGATTCCATTTCACCCCAGTCAGAATGGCTATCATCAAGAAAACAAATAGTAATGATAAATAAGAATGTGGAAAAAAAGAATCCTTATACACTGGTTGTGAGAATGTGCTCTGGTACAGCTGCTATGGAAATCAGTGTGGAGAACGTAAAACTAAGAAACTCCCACATTATCCAGATGTGCCACACTGGGTATATACCCAGAGAAATGTAAGTCAACACACAACAGAAACACTCACACATTCATGTTTTTTATGGCATTTACACAATAGCCAAGATATTGAAATAGACTAAATGTCAATTAACAGATGAATGTACAAAGAAAATGTGGCATCTGGAGCTGAGGAGATAGCTGAGTCAGTAAAGTGCTTGCCCGAGGCATGAGGACCTCATGACAACAAATGCATTACTATTGCATATAAATATTTATTGAATACTTATAGTATTTATTGACTACCTACCATGTGAGGACCTTCTCTAGAGATAAAGCTACCCTTTCTCTTTTGTTTAACATTAGTGTATAATAATTCTGTAAAAGCCTGAATTTTGTTGTGTTTTTTTGAATATGTCTGTAACATACTTTAATCCTATCAGCCTCTTCTCTTACCTTCACTTGCCCTTCTTCCCCTCTTCCCCAACCCTCTTCCTCTTTTTAAACATTCCTAATACTAGCTTTATATCTGTTTCTTTTTTTTCTGGATTCCACATATGAGAGAAAACACGTGACACTTGTCTTGAGTTTGATTTGTTTCACTTAACATAGTGATCTCCAGTTCAATCAATATCCCTACAAACGACACAATTCCATTCTTCTCTACAGCTGAATAATCCCCCATTGTGTATATGTACCCTATCTCTTTTCTCATTCACACTTTAGGCACCTAAGTTGATTCCATAACTTGCCAATTGTGAACGGCATTGCAATAAATATGAATGTGCAAGAACATGGGGTATGTTGATTTCCATTTCTTCAGGGGAATACCCAGAAGTGGTACAGTGATATAATATGATAGCACCATTTTTTAGTTTTGTGAGGAATCTCCAAAAAGTTTCCATTGTGACTGGACAAATTTCCATGTCCATCAACAGTACATACGCCCTTTGTTTTCAACGTCTAGGTAAGACTAACAAGACTCTTCTGTGGAATCTCTTGGGAATTCCTTAAGACCTCTGAATGCCAAGTATCTTCATACTCTCCTAATCACCTCTCATCTAATGACATAGCCAGATGTGATATTTTTAAAATTGCTTCACAAACTTTAAAAAGAGATAGAGACTAGGGCTAGAGGGATGGCTCAGTGGGAAAAAGCATTTGCCACCAAGCCTGATGTCTTGAGTTTGATTCCCAGAGCCCACATAACAGAAGGAGGTAACCAGCCCCCACAAGTTGTCCTTTGACTTCTATGTGTACACCATAGCATGTGTACACACACACACACACACACACACACACACACACAAATAATAAATAAATAAACAAATAAATAAATGGTATATAAAACAGAGAAGTTGAACATATCTTTTCTCATAAAGTTTTTCATGCTTTTGTGTGTGTAGCAGGATTTCCAAAATGTTTGGGGAGACTGAGAAAATTTACATTACAGAAATGCAAGCAATCAAAATTGAAAAATGTTCTTAAAACATCTTTAACATTCTGGAAATATTACCTTACTCAGCCCACTTCAACTTCTATTTTTTTTTTCTCTTCTTTCAGGACCACAATAAATAATCAAAGCAGCAAAAACAATTTTTAATTCCCTCCCTAAGTTAATCACAAAAAATCTCTTCCCTCAACCCAAATGCCTACAAGCTCAGCTTTAAGTGGCACAAATAAGATAAAGGAAGGGTTTTCTTGTTTACATTGGAAAGGAATAATTTCTCAGTTTGACTGCAGGAAAAAGTAGTTTGGCTCTCCTGATCAAACACACAATGGCATTTCTCTACATCTTTGAAGAGAACTCATGCTCAAACAAGTGATTCTTGATTATATTTGAATCTCAACACAAACTGAAAAATATTCCTCTGCTATGTAAACATGTTCATTTTTTTGCTGTCTTCCATGTTAAAATTTGGTGTTTTCTAGAGTCCAGACTATTTATCTATCAGGGGATTTAGCATCTTGCAGTAGGTTGGGGTAGCACACTAGACTAAGTTCAGGTATATCCATATGACAGTTTGTTACCCTAATTGTACCAAAACTGGATGACATGAGATACAGCTAATTCCTCCACACTAGAGTAAGTTCAGGTATAGCCATATGATAGTTTGCTACCCTAATTGTACCAAAACTGGATGACGTGAGATAAAGCTAATTCCTCTACTGTCCCACAGACCTTGTGAAATAACATGTCCTCTGGGGTCCGCGTGTTATCATCTTCACTACATTGGCTTCACATTTCCACTTCTCTACCTATAGTCCCCCAAACACAAGGGAAAGCTCTAATTTATTATATGGAAGTAGTTCGCATAGTAGAAAGTGCATGTGTCTGAGTCAATCCTGAGTTATATAGTCCAATGTCTATCTTTAGGCAAAGAAAAATGTGATCAATAATTCTCTTGCCACACTATTATGAGAATTAATAGAAAAAGAACACATGAAAATTTTATAGAAAATGTCAGTGTTATAAGTTATGGAATTAAAAGTGATAGATTACTTAAGTATTTTAGAGTCTTGACTATAGACAAACATAAAAGAAATCTGACTTTCCAAGATGAAACCATTTCAAAAAGAACATCATAAAAATCATAGGCTACATGAAAATATATCGTAATTTTAACCACACTGCTTTCAATGCCAATTAAAATTATACTCTTGTTTATATTGCTCTTTTATTATACAGCAAAGCACATCATTAGCAGTTCTGAGAATGGCAATTAGTCCACTTTGCACTTTAAATTAATACATTATTTCATTGATGGGGCTCAGTTATGATTTGTCAAAAAAGCAGAATGGCTATTCCCAGTTTGCTACTTGCAATGTTTCTTGTATACAGGGTAAGTACATTTCCATCCTGCTAAAACGTGACTCACTGTGTCAAGCACTAAACCATCTTAACAGCAAAGCTGGAGTTGAGATTATTCACCAAACAAGAGGTCTTAGCATGGGTAAAGTAAATATTCATTCTTTTCACAACAGAGAATATTAAACATTCATCGCACATGAGACTGGGGTGTTGGCAATGAAAGATGTCTTTTTTCTACAATGATCTTACAATAAATTAAGGTCCTGAACAACTTTCAACCTTGTCTCTAATCTTTCTCACTCCTTCTGTGATCCTTCTCAGTGACTACCCGACACTGCTGACCCAGAACTGCGCAGGACAGGAGTACCACCTAACATAGAGGATAAGATTCCTGAAGCTCACCCTCCAAACTGAAGGGCTCATTTCCTCATAGTGAGAACGCAAAACTCTAGAAAATGATTTTATTCTTAACCCCTTGAAGCAGTCTGCCATGTGATTCCACTGAGCATTTCTTCATCTCCCTTTTTCAGCTGTTGCTACTGATTATACTCCCCATCAAAATTTCCTCTTTCCTTTAGGATTTGCCTATTTGCCCCAATTTCTTTTTCAATGAACTTCGAGTGATGTCAAACATTTCTTTATTTTGAAATACTTCTGTATGGCCCAAGTTTCTTTGAGTAGACAGAATCTACACCAATTATTTTAACAGAAAAATCATTAAATAAAATTATGTAGTGGCTTTTAGATATTTAAAAGGCAAAAGAGGGCCACATTTGTTGTTAAATCCAAGCTGAGAAACACAAGGAGGTAGGAATGGGTTTCGAATCATTACAACTCGGGCCCTTGGAGGAGAGTTCAAGTTCAGCCAGAACTGCGTTAAAGAGCATAAAGGAGAAATCCCACAGAGGTGAGACTCAATCCCAAGAGGGTAACACAGGACAGACTGGTTAGAACAGCAGGGGACCTAAGAACGACAATCAGCTGTTACTTGAGAAAACAAATTGTAAAGATCTATCAATAGACTGGAAATGGAGGAAATCTAGGAGTATCGTTTTACAGATCTAGCCTTTTAGGCTTTTGTAGTAGATCATGATGAGGCTCAACATGTAAAGTGAAAATGAGCCTCTGGACCAACGAGACTGAGTGTAGCAGTGTAAGCAGCTGAGAGGCCACAGCTTGATAATCACTGTGTCCACACTTTGGCTACTCTGTACCCAAACACACTCTTGTATGTCAACTTGACTTCAATATAATCATAGAAACCACTTTATTCTTTGACTTAATTGACAAAATCCTTTGTACACAGAATGAGCTTTTCATTCCATTTCAATACAAGTGTATACAATGTCACAAGTCATTGTATTTATCTCAAAGAATTGACTATGACACCCACCCAGGCTAGAGATATTTGATAGCTTCATTACCATGGTCCAGCAATCACTATGTGACCACAAAATTCCCCAGCGATTTTTTAAGAAGATATTTTTGGCCAAAACGAAAGAGAGAAATATTCTTTTCCTCTAACCCAAATCCCCAAGATTCTTAATCCAGAAAATCCAGAATGATCTGTCACTGAACTGCTGCCCATCTAATGTCTGAGATCGTGTATTTGTTCCTCCTGTATGTTCTTTATGTGAAAACAAAGACCTATATCTTGACTGGCAGGGGTGTGGGGAGGAGAGCAATTTTCTGCTAATTTCTGTCGACTTTCCTTGAGAAGCAGTATAGATTCATATAGAATCTCATTTGTATTTAAATACAAGAGACTGCTTTAGTGTTTGGTGTAACAAATTTAGTACAAATCCTCTTTGATATACTAGCTGGTTTATGCTGTCATTCTGGCAATAGCTTTATTTTGAAATAAAATAATTTATGAGAAACGGCAATGCAAATTCTCCAGTTTCCTTCAACATTCAGAGAGGATAACTATCTTCTCTCTGTACAGAGGGAAGAAAGCATCTTGAAAGCACTGAACAACTGTGTGATCAGCCTATCCTATTCCTGTAGAGAAAACAGTGAAAACCACATTTAGCACCAACTCCTACCCTCAGGTATACTCTATCTTCTCTCTGAAGAGAAGTGAGCTTTCCATTTTTGACTTACTCTGAGAATTTTGTTGACAACTCAAACTTGTTAACATGTGGGTTCTTTCTACTGAATGTTGCCATAACAGGCCATGGACTGGGGAGATCTGAGGACTTAGGACAAGCATCTGAACTACTGTATACATGAAATTTGGCCTTTAACTGTCACATTTCAAGCTAGCAAGTTTTGCTACATGGATAAGAAAGGACAAAAAATTCTGTGACTTAGTCATGATATGGGCTCATGAATGTGTAATTGTAATAATGTCAATGTACTACCTTGATATTGGAAAAAAAAGCAAAATTTAAGAAGTATCTTAAAACTGGCAAATATTTTTATTATTCTAATTATTTAATTTTTAAAGGCCTATCAAACAGTTTGGTTAAGTTCATTGTCCCTAATTTCGATAAGATTTTAAATTTCAATGTAAAAATAGTTAAGAATAAGATACACTTTGCTCAAATTACATTTTGTATTGATTTGGCTTCTATTTGATTTTATTAAGTAAATAAATCTAAATGAATTCTGAGTGCTTGCATACTCTCTAAACCCCTTCAGTGAGGTTACAGGACAGTAGATTTGAAGAGGGAGAAACTCAATCAATAAAGCTTTCTGTGTTAGCAGCTGTGAGTTCTAACTCTTACGTCAGTCCTTGGCTAGAAGAGAAGGAATAATAGCGTCTAAAGCAATAATCTTTGATACACAAGCGTTTATGAAAAAAAAAGATGTATAGTTGAGAGATGTGCAAAGGAGCTCAATCTTTTCCATCTTATCTTCTAAAATAAAACACTCTGAAGTGATGCTTTTTAAAAACTATTAACACCAAACATCTGTTCCTTTAGCTCATCTGCAACTGAATAAAATAGAAAAAAGAAAAGAAGTACATCATCTTTGCCCATAATGTAATTTACTAAAACAGTACTCAGCTAGATCTGGTGTCAGATGCCTATAATCCCATCACTTTGGGAGGTGGAGGCAGGAGGCTCGGGAGTTTAAAGTCATCTTTAGCTATTTCAGAAGTTCAAGATTAAACAAAAACTAGCACTTCTAATCGCTCTTAAAATTTTTCATGTGTGTCCTGAAAAAGTGCACTGATAAATATCCCAAAACATACAAAATGGGAAAAAAGATACATTTAGGAGGCAAAATGCCAGCAAGATCAGAACGGTCAGTTTCCAAGAATGGGACATAATAAAAACCAAATCAAAACTAGAACAAGCTATAACAATTGCTTCACCAACTTAATTAAACCCAATTGGTTGAGTCTTTGGTTAGTTGGCTTGCTTTTTTGAAAGAGAGTTTCCTTATGTAGCCCAGGCTGGCCTCAAATTCAAGGTTCTCCTGCTTCAGTTTCCTGAGCATTGAGATTACAGTTGTGTGCCATTGTGCCTCACCTAACCATTGTTTTATTCACTAAACCAAATACGTAGGTAGAGAACTCATTCAATCTTGAGGATAAACATACATGTTACTTTCTAAAGACAGTTCTATTGACATAACCCACTTTAGCCCCTGCTAAGGGTAAATGGAAGAGATTCAGAGAATGTGTGCAGTAAGAATGACTTTAACTATGCAGTGATTTTGCATGCCTTTGCAAAGCTTCTATCAGTCATCCAAAGCCACCCAATCAAACACATTTTTTCCACAGAAATCAGAGATGCCACATGCTCATGTCACTAATGGAGAGAGATGGATTTTCTAAGTCACATTTGCCATGTGAGTTCTGTTTACATAGCCACTGTCTCCACGCATCTCTGCTATTTTTCCCAAAGATAGCAATGGCACAGATGTGTTACAAAAGCTGTGCTATTCCTTATGTGACTTCCTAAAATAATATTAAATGTTGCCTACCCATGATAATGATGTATTTTCTAATTACTTCATAATAAATTTTAAGAATGCAATTAATGGTGTGAAAGAGAACTTTACTTTCTTTGCATACTGATCTTTATTTGATAAAAGCAAAATTAATATTTATGTTTTCAGAAAGCAAGGATATTTTAAGGGTCAATGGCATAGGTTAAAGAGCTTCAAAAGAATAATGCTAATGAAATAATATATCCTATGCTTCCTTGTAAGAAAGTCAATACTTTAGAGACTTGAATCATTTCCTCAGATTCCTAAAGGTTCAAATGATAGCTACAATCTCTACTGGTGTTTAGTAAATATAATTTATATGAAACATCTGGCCTGCTCAGTTGGTAAAGCATGAGACTCTTAAGTATAATTTATATATGTATGAACACATAATCCTGTGTAATTATACACTTTTATTTTACATTTAGTGTGTGTGTGGTGGGTGTGGGTGTGCATGCGAGCATGTGTGCATGCAAGTGTATGTGCATGGCATGGCACCCTTGCACAGGTCAGGGGGCAACTCCTGGGAATTAATTCTCTCCTTTCACCAGATGGACTCTAGGAAATCAAACTCAAGTTGTCAGGCTTGTTGAAAAGTGCCTTTACCCACTGATCCATCTCACCAGCCCATGTAACTATACTTTTTCTTTGTTTAAATTTTTTTGTTTTGAGAATTTCATACATGAGTACTGAATTCAAATCATTTCTTCCCCTCCCTTCCCCACTTCCAACTCCCCTTGTGTCCCCTCCTCACTCACTCAGTCACTCTCAAATTCATGATTTCTCCTTTAATTATTGCTACACACACACACACACACACACACACACACACACACACACATACACACACACATCACTGAGTCCATTTAATAGTGATAATATGTACATGTGTTTAAGACTGACTACTTGAGATGGAATGACCTATCAGGGAGTTTATCCCTGAAGAAAACGGATTCTCCCTCTCTCAGTGTCTATTGATTGCCTGTAGCTCTTCATCCAGGGGTGGGACCTTGCAAAATTTTCCCCCATTCACCTTGTTTGTCCACTGGTTTTGTCATTATCTTACAATATTTCCTCCCCCTCTTCTGTGATATTCCCTAGGCCTTAGATATGGGAAGGGGGTTGTAAATGCATCAGTTGGGACTGGGCACCTCATAGTCATTTATTTTCTACATTTTGAGCAGTTGTGGATTTCTGAGATAGTTGCCATCTGTTGTAAAAAGAAGCTTCTTTGATGAGGGATGATAACTACTTATCTAAGGGAATAAGAAATGAATTTAAAATTCAATTAGAAGTTTTAATTTTATTTTTGCATTTTATTGACTTTTTCCAATTTTTATACAATATAGTCTGATGGCATTTAGATCTGCATAACTATGCTTTTAAAAGAACAGTAAAGGAAGCAAAAGGTTGTAATACATATCACTAAACATGTAATGAAAAGGCAGTTACATGCTCTAAAAAGGCTTGGAAGGACTGTTGGGGATGAAAAAGAAAAGACAATCTGTTGGCCTAAGGCTGAAGAGGTAGATGATTTAATGGGTAAGAGTGCTTTCTTTATGTACAAGGGTCCTGAGTTTGAATCTTGACACCACGTAAAAACCCTGTAATTCAACACTGTGAAGGTGGAGGTAAGAGGACCTCTGGGGTTTGCTGGCCACTTAGCCTAGATTCAGGTTCAGCAAGAAACCCTGTGTCAAAGGAATAACATGAAGAGTGACAGAGCAGGATACCTATGTCTACCTCTGGTCTCCACATACACTCCTATACATACATGCTCATATACCACACAGACATTCACCACACTCATACATATATACACATTCATACACACATACAAAAAGTCGACCAGGATCTAGGGAGATGAATTAGTAGATAACCATTGCCATGTAAGCATGAGGATCCCAGATCCCACATAAATTCCAGGTGGGTGTGGTGACGTGGTGACCTCCCATAATTCTAGTGGGTTCAGCCTCAGAACAAGCTGGTTAGCTACAGGAATCATCTCGGCAACTCGGTTCAACTGAGAGGCCCTCAATAAATAAGGTAGAGAACAACGGAAGAAGACTCCAAAGTCAATCTCAAGCCTCTACATACACATGCATACACATGTACCCATACACATATGTGAACATACATACACACATGCACACATACTGCACACACTCACACACCCAATAATTTTTTAAGTAGGCTGATGGAACAATCAAACAGAACAGACATTCAGGTTATGACAAAGCAGGGAAGGCTCAGAAGGCATCACCTAGCATGCTCTATAGTTCTGATAACGCAGTGTCAATGTTGATAGATGCTTACGGGATACATTTACTAAGAGATACTCACCCTGATGTACATCACAAAAACATATCGGGACTGTTTTGCCATCAGGATCCAGTGGTTAGAAGTGAGGTCTGTGAGGCCAGACGATCAAACTTTCAATCCCAGTCTGGTCACATTTCACTTTTATGGTAGGCTTGTCAGTGACTTTCCTGATAGCTTGCTTTACCTGTAAAACAGATATATATTGCTACCTACACTAGGGGGTTCATGCAGCTTAAATGAGTTATATGTTAATACCCACCAAGGGTCTGTGTGTTATTAGATATTTAAAGACTGAGGCAATAAGATCTGCAAAAAATATTGTAGCGTTAACCAATGAGCCTATCAATTAATCTGTAAGTAATAACTGAGCACACACAATCATTTTAAGATTTCATGATATGGTAAAGACCATTTAAGAATGGCAAAAACAGGTCTGGAGAGATTGCTCAGTTGTTAAGAACATGGGCTGTTCTTGAAGAAGACCCCGGTTCAAATCCCAGCACCCACATGGCAGGTAACAACTGTCCTTAGCTCCAGTTCCAGTGGATCCCACAGCTTCTTCTGTCCTCTGCAGGCATTGCATGACACGAGTGCACTTACCTACATGCAGGCAATACAAGCATACACATAAAATAAAAATAATAAAATATTTTAAAAGTATAATAATAAAATATTTTTTAAAAAGAATGGCAAAAAGAGTATGGCAAAATATGACTGAAAGGAATATAACTTGAATTTAAAGATAGTTGCTGAAGTTAATATTGAAATTACATGAGAATTAGAAGTTCTGCCTAAAAAAACATTATTTTGATCATTTAAAGACCATGCTTTGAACAGTAAGGCAGTTCTCATGGATTTTATTATAACAGCTGTTTAGCTGTAGTCATAACATGGATGCACAGACTCATGCTGACCTCCCATGTGGGCATTTTCTCACTGTTAGAGAACCCTCCCTTGAGTGTGTAATGTCTTGAGGTTCTGATGCTGCTTCCATTATGAAGTTTGCTATTCCAGATCATACCTCATCACCTTTAATTTGCATCATAACAAATTTTAGCATGTGTTTTTCAGCTTCCTGTATAAATGATCAGTTTAGAAAACATACCTGAAGTAACGATAATGAGAAGACCATAGTTTTGAACATTCTTTTG
Source organism: Nannospalax galili (assembly GCF_000622305.1). Classification (NCBI taxonomy): domain Eukaryota; kingdom Metazoa; phylum Chordata; class Mammalia; order Rodentia; family Spalacidae; genus Nannospalax; species Nannospalax galili. The sequence goes on along the minus strand of NW_008345687.1, from coordinate 1,246,774 downwards.
AGAATTATAAATAAAACAGCTATCTCTCCTTCCCAACACTCAGTTGGACAGTATGGTAGATATATCCAATTGTTTACAGTTCTTTACAACAAGCAGAAGCCATTTTAACATGGACTTCCAAATGTCTAATATGCAACATGGGAAAACTAATTTTGAGATATATATATTTAATCAAACATAAGAAAATTGTAAAATGCTTTGAGCACATATTCCAGAACTCTGTGGTGTGTGCATGTGTGTCTGTGCATGTCTGAGTGTGCTGAGATCATTCTGCTAAGAAAAGGAGGACTCCCAAGTATGGAACCCTGTTTTAGTTACCACAAAGTACAGAGCATTTAGACAAAAAAGAAATCTCCACTGATCCAGCTGGGTGGTAGCACAAGATAGAGAGTCAACATATTTTGGAGACTGGACTGTTGACGTGAGTAAATGTCTCTCACCTCCACCATTTATTAGTGGTGTAATATTGGAACACACTTAGAATTGTGATTCATAGGAAGTGCTAAATATATACTATTGTTGTTTTCAAAATATATAGAATTTGAGTGTGTGTCTAAGTCACTAAAAGGAAAGATACTGCGTCAGAGGAATAGAACACAAAATAGTTATAGGACCTCGAGGCCACTGTAAAGACTAGGCACTTCACTTGCTGTGTCATATGAAGACACTGGAAAACTTTGACAAAGCAATCATGATCAAAGTTTGTTTCTCATGGTTGCTCTGGTTTCTGAGTGGAAATAAACAGAAGGAAAGCAGGGCTAAAAACAGGTGTAACAAACTACTATTGCTTGAATGGAGGAACACTAAGGGTTTGGACCAGCACTGTCACACTGGAATAAATTAAGAACAAAATACATTATATTTTACAATGTAGAATAGTAGAATTTATTTATATATTAGACAGGAGGAAGGCCTGAAAACAATGCTTTAAAATTATTCTGTTTTAGCCTGAGCAACTCCATGATTAAATAACTTTGGTAATTTCATTTATTTTGGTTAGAGTATATTCTACTCTTGGATCATCTCCGTACTAGTAAATGTGTCAAGAATTAAAAATCCGTAACGTAATCTTCTAGACAAATGATACCAGGCAAAAGTCTTTTAATAAGTTTTGGGGCTGGAGAGATGACTCAGCAGTTAAGAACACTGGCTGCTCTTGCAGAGGACCCTGGTTAGAATCCCACCACCATCATGGAGACTAAAAACCGTCTGTAACTCCAGTTCCAGGGGATCCAATACCCTCTTCTAATCTCAGGCATTGTATGACACAGGTTCACTTATACACATGCAGGCAATACACTCATACACATAAAATAAAAATAAAAAATTAATGGGCCGGAGAGTTGGTTCCGCACTGACTGCTCTTTCAGAGGACCAAGGTTCAATTTCCAGCACCCACATGGTGGTTAACAACCATCTGTGACTCTAGTTACAAGAGATCAGATGCCCTCTTCTGACCTCTGCAGGCATTGCATGACATGGGTGCACTTACATACATGCAGGCAATACACTCATACACATAATAAATAAATAGACAATAAATAAATAAAATTAAAGTTTTTAAATAAGTTTCCTCATGTTCTGGTATCAGAATCTGTTCTATCAGTGTAGGAACTGAGGACTTGATGAGTTCCACCAGGAGAGTAAGAGGCTCCAGGATCTCAGAGAAGCCAGAGTGAAGTCTTCTAGCTCTAGTACCTGAGAACCTGTCTGCTGAACTGACTCAGCTCAGACATAACACAAAATACTGACGATGGATTTCTTGCCCACACCAGTTAAGTATTCTGGAGACAGTATTCTTTTCTTGTCTTATTCATGGCTTCCAAGTCCAGTATACGATATTCTAAAATTCCCTCCCACATCCATGTCAAACCCTTCACCTCTTGCAATGCTAGCCCAGCACCACGTGGGTATGTGGATTCTGTGGCACTGGCCATTCACCCACAGTCTTGGGGAGACTCTATGGCCTGGATACTGCCAAGTCAGCTAGAACTTGCCCCACTCCTAAAATTCCTAACTAAAGGGGAATTTCTGTATTTTTACCTCTCAGTCCCATTTCCCTACAGTGTCACTTCCCTCCAGTCCCCTTTTCTCTTGCTCATATAAGCTGAGAGGGGACCATCAAGTCCACTGACCAAACAGATACCTGGCTTGGGGACCAGTGCCAGCCTTCTTCAGGTGATGATTCCTTTGGATTCTCCCCTAAAGTAGGGGTTTTGAGAATTACAGCATTACTGATGACCTAGATTTTCCCTTGCCTCTTCCTTGGTCCTGTCTTTTGGTTATTCTTCAGTAGTCTACGTTGTTGGGGTGCTGCATGTTGGTTGGAGATTATTAAAATAAGCCCACAGACCTCTCAATAATAAATCTTGGGATGGATTGCAGCCTGTAATGCTAATATCAAAACCTTACTGTTGTCAGCTCTTTGACCCTTAATACTTTACATTCCTTTGTCCTTGGCTCTAGGCCTAAGTTAGAAGTTTAAAGCAATAAGAAAAATACCACTCATATCCAGAATTAAAATTCTGGAAGTTTTCCAAACAGTGCCATTGAAACAAAGCTATTCCAATAAAGAGTGACTAACTGCTCTAGTTAGAACCCCACAGACATGACTCCTTGAGAGTAATGCTGAAATCCTGTCTGTAGTCGGTCTTTGATCCCATGCCTTCTCACACATACTACCCCATCACTACTATCCTCAGAGACTGCTTATGAACCTAATGGAATAGTCAGTGCTAGTCCTCATAAAATGATAACACCAAGATCCTGAGAAGGTGAGGCTAGAGAGATGGCTCAGTGGTTAAGATCATGTCCGCTCTTGCAGAGGACTTAGGTTCAATTCCCAACACCCACACAGTGGCTAACAACTGTCCATAACTCCAGTTCCAGGGAATTCAGAGCCTTCTTCTGAGGGCATTGCATGACATGGGTGCATTTGCATACATGCAGGCAATACACTCATAAACATAATAAATAACAAAATATTTTTTAAAAGATCCTGAGAAGAGATGGAAAAGTAGAAGAAATGAAAAAATGGACATGGTGGTGAACTCTTAACACAGCTTGCAGGCTAAAATATGGTTACTAATGATCATGGTATCTTGAAAGGATCCCTCTAATTGACAGGTAGCCAGCATCAGAACCACTGGGAGTTGCAGTGAAATCTGCACTCACAATCTGTTTGTAATAAATATGTCCATTAATTAATTTATTTATTTATTATTTTGGATAGGGCTGTGTAACCCTAGCTAGCCTGAAACACACAAATATTCACCTGCCTTTGTCTCCCAAGTGCTTGGATTAAAGGTGTGTGCCACCACACCTGGCAATGACAACCATCTTTGGTTTAAAAAGTACTTCTCTAGTGGAGTTTTTTCCTAATTGTTTTTATTCTGTTACCTCTCACTATGCTTCTGATTGGTCCATTCTCCTTTGTCTGATGTTATTAGATTCTTATATGCAAATAAGACATCTTTGTAAATTGATTGGAGGTCTTAATTTGGGAACTAAAGTTCTAAAATATTGAGGTAGAAGTAGGTCTTTTTACCCCACTGCAGTAGGCCATCATAAAATAAGAAACTTTCCTTTCATTTTGTTTACATTAATTAGTTCCAGATAGTAGTGTTTCTTAGAAGTGATAAAACATCCTCTAAGCAGCCATTGTCTGATATGATGCACTTGATCTGGTCAATAGCAACGGATGCCAAGCACTGCTTTCATCCAATATGTATCCTCAGAAAAGTCTGATCATGTATCTAAAATAATATTTTGTTCAGTAATCAAACTCAATCAAATGAATTTCATGTGAACTACTTTTATTTTCACGATAAGAAATGTGTGTCATATCCTCTGTCAATTTGCATATTTTTCCATAAACCCAAAACCAATCAATTTTGAAGAGTTATGATAATATAAAGAATCTGAGGCAATTACAGTCTTTTAAACAGGGATTCTAAATGCATTTCACTGCTGGTATTCATGTAGTAAAATAGTCAAAACTTCTTTAACCCTTTTCATGACATCTCAATTATACTGTAATGATTGAGGCTCAGGACGTTTCTTAGGATTAATGACTGGCTGGGAAAGTAGACGACCTGAGGTGAAGCCAAGGGCCATTAATTCCCTCTGGTCATTAATCCCCCAGGAAATGCCTCAGGCCTGGTTTGATATTAGCATTACAGGCTGCAAATATATAGTTGGATTTCCTGATTGGTTTTAAAGTAGTTTATTAAGATGTCATATTTTAATTTCTGCCCTGTATACCCAATATTTCCAAATTTCCATTCCTGGTTTTTCATCCCACAATGTTGATTTCAGTGACATAATAAAAATGGTTTCCTGGTTCATATCACACATTTTCTTTGAAACAGTCAAAACATATTAAAGTTGTTTTCACTACTGAAGTCCCAAATGCCCATTTGTCCCTGTGATGTTATTTGCTAGTGAAAATTTTGACCATGTTAGTGGGTAGCATTTTATTCTGGTAGGTGTTCTATTTGATAGCGTGTGAATTCACAGAATGCATAACGCATTACCTTCAGTTTTACTTGATGTCTAATACGTGTAAATCTGCCCTTAATAATTCCAAATAAAAAATCCACGTTTGGCTTTTGTTAAAAAATAATCAAAAGTTGATCATACAAATAATGTTTGTGAGAATGTCTGAATCTTGTATATTACCCATCCCTATAGACCCTCAACTTTATCTCTAGTGACCATCTTTTTTAACATTTGAATAGAATTGCTTCAGCTGAATTGTGCTTTGTGGTTGCATCTGTATTAAATTGTGAAAAGTTCATTTTAAAAATCCATTGGAACTTATTTTATCACAAACATGTTAGATGTCATTTATACACCAGTCACCTCTTACAAGGGCCAGTAGAGAATCTCTTTGAAATTGCTGGGATTAAACTAGGGCATTAGTTTTATTTGGGCTTGGAAAGACTGGGCAACCTATGGTTGATCTTATTTCACTTGTTTTGCTGTTCATAATCACAAAATCAAATTTGCAAGCCAGTTCTGGGAAAGTTCTGATAGAGCAGGTGCATTGAATACAGTCCTCCTGCTGACTTCTCTCTGACATTAACTTATCTTCTTGTACCTACAAGCAAGCTCAAAATATGTGTCTTTGTCAGCTCTTACTACTTCTGTTTGGAATGAGGTAGGATGTAATTAACTAACTCATTGATGAATTATCTACACTGAGTGACATGCTTCCCCCTCTTCCCTGGTCCAATGCTCAACTCTATTGATCCTTGACATCTAGTTTTGTCTCTTCGTAGTATGTTTTGGGCTTGTCTACCTGCTTCGGGATGCATACAGGACAAACACTCAGGAGTCATCTTTCCACGGACTTGAAATAGAACTTTCAGAATTCTTGCTCAATCGGTTTAGAACACTATTACACAAATATTCTTATTCTTTATCCCACATTACACTTAATTTCTGCAATGTAATTTTGTAGTGGACAGTTATTTTTTGCTTTCTCAAGTAAATCTCTATTAACTAAGGTTTCATGTATAAGAATATCTACATCCTACATTTGCAAATAGTGTCATCTACCTGGTGACACACTGCACCCCAAGTGTAAACAGTTGCTTATTAAATTATGCTACTTTTAAGGATCAGTAAAAAAAAATGACTGTGGAATAAAGTATTATAATGAAAATAAGTTAGGTAGAAGACTACTAGATCTCCTCCAAAACAATGACCCTTTCAAGGCAATAGACAGAATTAGATGTGGCAAAGGGGCTCCCTAAGTAAAAGAAAGAATATCTGTCCATCTACTTGTATGCCTGTCTGCCACTCTTGTGATCTATATATTTAATGATTGCTATGAAATTCGTGAGTCAATTGGAGGTCTATGTGAGAACTGTAATGTGGGCTTGTTGGTCTGAGCTGCAAAAATGACAACACAAGGTCCATATTCTGTCCTCAGATCGATGTGTGTGTGTTCCTGAAGCACATGGTATATGCTGTGTCTGTCTGGCAGAAACATTTGTGCTTAAAATACAGCCTGACAGTTCCCTGCCATCTTGCAAAACAGAGTGGCTTATTTAGAACAAATCTGTTATGACTGACCACAGAAGATGCATGTGTGTTTCTGAGCCTCTCCTATGAATAGGCAAAAGGACCATCTGCGCACGTGGCATTTACACATCTTTGAGCAAAGTTAGCATTCCGCCTCCCAGTATAATCCATCTCTCAGGGATTCTGGGTTTGTGATGCTTCCTGCAGAATGGAGGAGGAAAACAAATGCACTTCAGTAAAACAGAAGTATCTTTTTTTTTTCATCTGTCATAGCCACAGTTTGATAGTATCTGTATTTCATTTTCACTTCAGAATATCACAAGAGAGAGAAATGGCAGGAAGCAAGTTGCTTCCACATGGTTGTGAAAGGGAGTTGTTATATTTGGTTACTCTCTGTGGCATATCTCTGTGAAATTAAAAAAATATATATCTAGCTACCATCCTGGTGGTAGGAAAAAATAATCTTATCCTTTCCTAAATTTTTTTTCTATAATATAGAATGATCACAACGATACCCCTCCGTCTACCTTTATTAAAAATTCATTTGACTCATACTTTAGACAAAACAGCCACCCTCATGTGTTCCTTTTCTTGCTTTTTTTTCTTTGCAATACTGGGGTTTAAATTGAAGGCCTCATGTGTACTAAGAACTCTACCACTAAGCTATATCCTTAGTCCTTGTTGTGTTTATCTCAAAATATGTATTTTATTATACAATGTAGAAAACACACATTAAGACAGATGATTATTGTATAATCAAAAGTTATTGCACTCAACCAATTCTTAATACTAAGGAGTTCAATGCACTTTAACTCAAGGCCTAAGCCAGGTGTGGTGGCACATGCCTTTAATCTGCAGCACTTAACTTGAGGCATAAAGAAATAGCATTTTTTTTTCCAGGAAAATTTACCAAAATTCATTCAGCCAAAAATTTGTGATCACTGCTAAATATAATCATTTTTTCCATATATACCCAGGAGACAGTAACTGAGATCTCTCCCAAATTGTATGTAAAACTACAGTCATTGAGGACACTGGACTCCTTAGCCCGGCAGCCTCATTCTCTCCAGGCAGCGGCATCACAATGCCAGTGAATGGAAGGATCCGAGCGTGATCCTAAACACTTTCATTTGTGTACCCTATTCTCTCCTCCTGTCTCTTTAGAGCCTCTTCAGCTATATCTTATGACGCCAACCACATTAGTACCTCCCTATAATCTTGTCTTCTGTGACCACAGGCAGTGATCCTATTTGGCATGATTTCCAACCCAGGGAAGAACTCAATGATTTCTTTCTTTATGCATCCAAACCAGAGCCCCTGGAGCAGCAGTAAGCAATCAGTTTTAGTGCTAGCATAGTTTGGACCACGACGCTTCAACTCCCAATCCAGGTTTGTGGAGTTTGTGTAGCCCTGTATGTCTTGAACATCTGGATGGACCACTGCTGTTTGCTTTTTCTGTCCAGATTTTGGGGCCAATTTTACATCGTCTTCCGATTCAAGTTGAACAAAAGCCTCTCCATTCTGCCTGCCTTCTCCAGTGTAGAAGAAATGGACAGCTGTAACACCATCACTAACGCTTCAGCCAGAGAGAACGTCCTGTATGTCCTCAATTCAGCAGAACCAGAGCAGCGCACAGAGTTTGACCACAAAGCCTTTACCTCCCAGGGCGGCAGCAGGATGGACATTGACATGGGGATGCCAGAGAAGCATGGGGAGAGTTTTCTGTAACTTACCCATGGATGCCTCAGTGGAAGAGTTCATGGTAAGTAAGGACCTGTCTTATGCAGAAGGTGAGACTGATTTCTGTTTTCGTTAAGCAAGCCTGGCTGATAACCAGAAACACTCAACTACCACCTGACACACAGAGAGCAGCTGCTTCTTTTTGTTCTGAACTCCAGGTTCTGAGGCTTCATGCTCCCCACTCTCACATCACCTTCACCAACCCTTGCAGTACCTATGGGAGGGTGGAGTCAGTAAGTTACTTAAGTGTATCCTAAGTCCTTCTTTCAGTAGTTCCTTGAGTTCTTCCTTAATTCAGCAGAAAAATAAAAGGGTCCAATTTCTTGTCCAAATGTTAAAGCCTAAGTGCATTTTAGGTGAACCCCCATTCCTTCAATAGAGTTCAAACAGCAGTGTGAAACAAAGCAGAGGTTGGTAAGGCATAATGTGTGGCCCCAAATCAGAACCCCCTTCTCTTGCACAGGCCAAATCTAAGACTGATTTTTTTACATTTTTAAATGGTTAGGGGAAAAATCAGAAGAATACTATTTTGTGACACATGAAAACTATATGAAATGCAAATTTTAGTGTCCATAAATAAAGTTTTATTGGAGCACAGCCATGCTCCTTCATTTACATACTGTCTATGGTGCTTTGCGATAAACAGCACAGTTGAGTAATTGTGACAGAGACCGTATGGACTGCAAGGCCTAAAATATTTACTATCTGGCCCTTTACTGAAAAAAAATTGCTGACCTATGGGCTCTAAAATCAGACTGTATTCAAATCCTTCCTCACCGTTTTTAGTAACTGTGTTCTCTTGAAAAATATACTTAACCTCTCCTAGCATCAGTTGCACTATCTACAAAACAAGGATAAAGTAGCACCTACTTCTTGGACTGATATGCATCATAACAACCTGGCACTTAACAAAGCATTTAGTAAATGTAGAATGCTTTGTGTTTTTCTGAAATTGGAATACATCTGTACAGAATGCAAAATAGTGATGTCAAAGCCACCTATGGGAAGAGTCTGGTGGCAAATATTTTGGCTTTTCCCGTGGCTTTGGTATTTCATGAATCACTAGGTAACACCCAGGGGCATCTGAGTTTATATATACGAACATGGTAGATAATATCACTCCTTCTAGAAGCTGTTAGTCTGCTGATGAAGCAAGCCTCAAATGTATGAAGAAGCATCATTAATAAGATTACTTTCTCTAACAAAAATATTTGAAAAGCATGCTTTTTCCTATTTCAGTAGCAATACAGAGCCCTGCAGTATTATGAAAAGATTGAGTTTGATAGTGGCTCTGGGCTCAAATCATCTTTAGGACCTGCTGTCCTTCTCCTTACCATATTCTTACTGCCTTAACTAGTGTTCATTAGTCCCACTCATGGGGTAGAATAATAACTGGATGATAAATTGTAAACTAGTTGTTTTATTCTCCTTACTAAGATCAGTGATCATAATAAATACACTAGAAATTTCAGGGGTAGGTGTGGATAGGGGACAGGATCTAAATACCATCAAACTATATTGTATGAAAATTTCAAAAATTTAGTAAGAAGTAAAAGTAAGAAAAAAAAAAACAGAAATTTCCCAAAGCATTATACATTGAAAAACAGTGTTAGTGCGTAAACTGCAAAACTCTTAATCAAAGAATCTTTTTAGAAGTTATCAAATACAGACTTTCCCAATAAGAAACATATGACTATTTCATTAACTCAACAGGTTTTTATTGCATATCACTTGTACCCAAAATGCACCAGAGAGCCAATACTCCCATGGACAATGCATTCTTGGCATTCCAATATGCTATTAAATTATTCTTCCGATGTTTCTTTCTTCTAGTCCTTCCAGCCAAGAGTTACAGACTGATCTTCTTTTTTCCATCAAAACATTTTCTTGTTCAAAAAGCTTTGTCTCTGATTGTGTAATATATTAAGTACAAACTCCTTAGAATGGAATTTAGACCCTTCTGTGACCAGACCGGTTTCTCATTCCTGTTTTCTCATATTACATTTCCACATTTCCATCTTAAACTCTGTGCTTCAGTCTATCCTAATTTACATCTTAACTTCTCTACCTCCAAGTCAGTGATAACAACAAGGATGCCCTCAAGAAGAAACTAAAATCCAAAGAAGACTCAGTTTTAAGTTTCAACAATATAAGCAATGCAGGACTGGGATTTTATTTATTCTCTTATTTATTTTATCCTTCTGTGGCATAATGCTCTGCCTTTTAACTATGATGTAAGACTGAGCCTTGGATGGTTCTGGCAAAAACACCTGGACTCCTAGAACTGTTACCGGTATGTCAAAAACATTTGTAAAGCATCTTTTCCATCCCTTTATTTTAATTAATTATTTAATTAAATTTTATGCATATGATTGTGTTCCCTGCATGGATGTAAGTGCAGCCATGGTTTGCAATGCTCATGGAGGCCAGAAGAGTATGCCAGGCCCCTTGGAACTGGAGTTAGCCACCATATGGTGCTGGGAATAGAATCCAGGTCCACTGCAAGAGCAGCCAGTTCTCTTAACTGCTGAGCATCTATCCAGCCCCTTCTTCCCTTTCTAGCTACTAATATAGTGAGCCATTCATTGTTGTATTCTTAATTTTCATTGTGCTACAATATTTAAATTTCTCGGAGGCCTCAGAGGTCAAATTCTGTGACTATTCGTCAAATCTGCATTTCCAGTGCAAATCAATCAGTCAACCTTTTATTACATGAATATTCCACCTTCTTTCTGAAGTTTCTTATACTCCTACAGTTTTATTTAAACAAAGATTTATTTTATACTTAATTCTCACCAGGCAGGGTACTGTGCTATGCTATCATAATACAAAGAAACATTGAAATTTTGTATTTTACATAATAGACCTTATAATGATAGTAGAAATATAACCATTTCCTCGTTCATTCTTCAGTAGAATATTATTTGAACCTTCATAATAATGCTGCCTTCTGTTCAGTTTTTGTAATCTGTTATTTCACCCCCAATACAACCAAGCATTTGAAGGCCAGGGTCCAATCAATCTCATCTTTGCTTTTGTTTTATTTTGTTATTGAGAATTCCAAACATGAGGACTGTACTTACATTATTTCTTTCTTTCCTGCTCCTTCCAACTCTTCCCATACTTTGCTTCAATTTCATGTCCTCTTTCATTATTATTGTTTTGTATGTGTGTGTGTGTGCGTGCGTGAGTACGTGCGTGCGTGTGTGTGTGTGTGTGTGTGTGTGTGTAAAATTAAGCCCATTTAGTGGTGCTTGTGTGTATCTGTGTTTAGGGCTGACCACTTGGGACTGGATAACCTATCGGGGAGCTCATCCCTGAAGAAAACGTGTTCTCCCTCCCTCAACAGTATTGTCAATCTCTCATCTTTGAATCATTTATAGTTCTTTGGCACTACTTTGTACATAGTTAATATTAAACAAAACTTAAGTAATTTGTACTAGCCAATTTTTTAATAAGGGCTGATGTACTAGCCAATTTAAAAAAACAAAAAAACAAAAAAACAAACTTTAGCGCATCAGATAAGAGCACTTATGTCATCGGTGCTTAATGCCAGCAGGCAGACTTCACCACCGAAGCTCACATGGACTTCAGCACATTATTTCAGTTTTCCACTTTGTTGTTATTTTATTTAAAATAACTTTGCCTTCAAAGCCCAAGATCCCATGTGTGGGTTAGTTTTGATGGCAAACAAACCATTGTCCACTCTACACAGCATATAACCTCTCTTCCTGCAGCCACAAGCTGGATTCTGCTGGAAACAGGTTCTGGAGGGATGTTCACAGCTCGCTTTTCACTGTTGTGGGCACAGTTTGTCTTCTCCCTAATTCATGCACCATGTAATGATTTATAGAGCAGACCTTAACTCAGTCATATTGATCTGCCTCTTGTGGTTATTATGATGGAGTCAAATTTTACTGCATTTTCAAGATTAAAAGTCTATGTTGCCTTATCAAGTTTCTACCCCATAGTTTCACTGGTTTTTGATCCGGTGTAATTTCACTTTTTTTTTTTTAACAGCAACAGTTTTAAATGCTTAAACGAGAAATAGAATGTCTAGGGAGCAACATTTTAAGTAAATGAAGGCCCTTATTAGAAACAAAACAACTGTGCCATTCTAGCTGATACATATGTTGCACTTCTGGTAGAATCATAATTCATTTTTTTAAACATTGATTTTTATGTTTGTGTGTGCTGGCATTTACAAAGATGTTAGATGTAGATGTGAATTTCCATACCAACCAAAAAATTAACACAAAACTAAGCTTGTTTCACTGTTAGTTTATTTTAGAGAATTACATAAAACTTGTAATTTGAGTGAAACTCTCTGCAAATGGACAGATGCCCCTTCTGGCCATCTGCTAACAGGAGCCCTCCTTCTACTCTGGGGATGCACTGCAGGTGACTTAAGGAGAGCCTTTTATTTCCAAGCGTCTCACTGAAAAATATTTCTCCATGTCTCTTTTCATTGTCTCAAAGACGTATCCTTCCTCCTTTCAAAGGTAAACCTTCCCCTGTTCTCTTAATCTTACTCTGTTTTATTCAGTTTCTTCCCCTTCAATTTTTGCATGCCTACCTTGCCTTCAAACTTACCCAAAATCCCCTAATTTTGCGGACAAACTTATGTAGAGATCTCATTATACAAATTCTCCTTTTTATTTTATTGTCTGTCCTGAGAAGCTCTGTTTCTTAACTTCTTGTCAGATTCTAAAGCAAACTTATATCACTATCCTCATTCTTTTTAAATTTATTTATTCATTTTTATTTTATTCATATGAGTGTTTTGCTTGTATGTGTATATAAGTGCACCCCTGTTGTGCAATGCCCACAGAAGCCAAAAGAGATAATTGAGTCTTCTAGAACTGGAATTACAGACATTTGTTAGCCACCTTGTGAGTGCTGGAATATGAATCAAGGCCCTCTGCAAGAGGAGCCAGTGCTCTTAACCACTGAGCCATCTGTCCAGCCCATCATTCTTCCATGGCTATGATTGTATATACATATATATATTGGTCTTTTTGGGACAGGGTCTCCCTGTAGCCCCAGCTGTCCTGGAACTCACCACGTAGACCAGGCTCGCCTTGAACTCACAGGGATCCACCAGCCTCTGCCTCCCAAGTGCTCCCAAGGGATTAAAGGCATGTGCCACACACCCGGCTATGATCTTTTTAAAAAAATATTTTATTTATTACTTTATTTTATGTGTATGAGTGTATTGTCTACATATGTTTAAGTACATCAATGCTGTGCAATGCCCACAGAGGTCAGAAGAAGGCATTGGATCCCCTGGAACTGGTGCTATGGACAGTTGTTAGCCACCATGTGGGTGCTGGGGATCAAACCCTGGTCTTCTACAAGAGCAGACAGTGCTCTTAACCACTAAGCCATCCATCCAGCCCCCACATGGCTATGATGTTAATTCACCTTATACTCTTGAACATTTAATTGTCTTGGTGTTCTCTTAGTAATCAAATTCAAACCCTTCATCAGACTTTATCACATCCTTATTTTCTGGAATTTCTGTAAGATTTGACTATAACCAATATGTTCTTCCTAAAATATTATCCTATCTATGCCTTATATTCTTCCTAAAATACTATTCTGTGTCTTTTATTATATATAATTTTCTGTCCATTCATTAGCTTCTCTTCCTAACCCTTACTAGAGGTAACCCCTTCGCTATTCACACTCTAATTTTTCTTATAATTTTCAATTATTCTTCCATATCTTTATTACATACCCTTGTAATATAAAACATGAGTCATTAAAAAATTAAATCAAACTAATAACTATTTTCTCCTTTGACTCCAAAACCCTGAAGAGTTCTGTTGCTCTTCTGTCTTTTTTGGTCTTAAGAAAAATGAGGAATACAAGGAGCTCTGAAGTTTTAGTTCACACAGAATGGATCTAGAGAAAGAAAAGAAGACAGAACAGGATCTGACCCAAGAAGTAGAAGTTCCTCAAAGCAGGTGAGGATGGAGTGACTCGATCTATGATCCCAGGTAGCACCTGCTTCCCTCGCTGGCCCACCCTGGGAAAGATGAAGTGGGAGGGGAGACTCTCTGAGGGTGTTTGTGTGGTGGGTACCAGGCCTCAAGAACACCAGGAGCACATCTTCATGATGCAACATTGAAGAAAGATAGAGGCTCCTTCGAACTAAGAACCTAGCCCCTCCTCAATGATCCAACCCCAAATAAGCTCAGGAGTCTTTTATAACCATATCGAAGAGGACAAGGTTGGGAACACCAATAATAACTGAGATTGAGTACTCTGCCAGACGGGGCCAGGCAGGTAAGAAATCAGAGCAGGTTAAATTTCATTTAGAGATAAATATATTTAATGTTAGGGCAAAATTAATACTCTGAATTTATATCACCTGCCTTGACCTCACTCCTGGATTGTGGTTCTGATGGCAGAATCTACATTTTTCTCTGGAATGCTGCAAGATAAATCAATTTATCTTATTATACGAATACATTTTAAGTTGTAAATAGCACTGCAAAGAACATGCTTATAACTATGTCTTTCTCTTGGATTATTTCCACAAAATAAATTCATAGAAGTAGGCTCACTAGGTCAGGATCACAGCCAGGAGGTAGATTAAACTTCAGTAGAGGGCTTCCTGAGACAGGCTATGTTGTTTGTTGTATATGAAAGCCTATTTAGGAAGATTTTAGGATAGAACTCTCTGCTGTTCTTTCCTCTATTTTAATTCTTACACTGTCCCAAAAGCATCAGCCAATCCTTTAAATTCCTTTGAACCTGTATGACTCTAACTCTAGATTTCCTCACCTATTGTTCTTAGTGGATTAGGGGAACTAATCTGTACATTGCAAGATATTACACAGCATCCCTGGTCCCTACCTATTAAATGCCAGAATGACTATACCTACAGCAATCCAAACCTACAGCAATCCAAACTACCTCCAGGTGTGGGCAAGATTGCTCAGTGGGTGATAGCACCTGCTACCAAGCCTAAAAATCTGAGTTTAATCCCTAGATCCTTCGTGGTGGAAGTAGAGAACTGATTCCCGAAGACTGCCCTCTGACTTCCTCATATCCACTGTAGAATGTGCACGAATATACATGTACAAACAGAGTGACACTAAACAAAATAAAATAGGTCAGTTTTTAAAATGCCAATGTCTCCATCCATTACCAAATGTCCCACTGAGGTGAGCTGCTATACTCCACTAAACGACAAGTTTCATTGTACCCATTTTTGACACAAAAGGTATTTTGACATAGCTAATTTATTTACTCTCTTTTCAGGTGTGTCATGTTGATGCACCATGAAAATCTCAGACATAAAAATAGTATTTTAAAATTTTTGAAGTGTTATTGATACTGTATCTGTCCCATTAGAAACCTTACTGCATCCCTTAACCCCATTCTCACCATGATGATGAGTTAGCAAGAGTGGACAGTGGAGCAAAGTGAAGTAAGGTTTAGATCCAGGATCCAGTCAGCAGAAGAGAGAGGTGGTTAGAAAATTTCTCCTGAAGTTCAGAAGGCTGATGTTAAGAACAATTATGGTCTCTTCATGGGTTCAAAGACCACTCAAACTTGAGGAGTTCAAAGTAATAAGAATCCTTGTACCTAGGACAAATGCCAGAGCAGAAGCGATACAGAACACTGGCAGTGATGTAAATTCTGACTTCATGATGTCCACTCACTTCCTCTGCTTTATAGTCCATAAAGAGAAACTTCAGGTATCTGGGAACAATAGGAAAGAGTCAAAAGAAGGAGTCACATCAAGTTCTGCTGCAGAGTTTTCTCCACTACCATAATGCTTGAGTCTCAGCTTGGGCACCCTTTCTCCCCTCTCAGATGGCAGTGCGAAAATCACCATGATTATCATTAAAGGAAGGAAGCACCTACAATGAAGTCAGTCCATAAATAGAGCAGCTCAAATGCTACCCAGATTTGTGCAGTTTGTTGGAGATGAGTGACTATTTCCAGATTGTATTTCAGCCATTTCTCTTCAAATGCTAGATGAGCGCAAAATAACAGAGCTGCTGTAAGCTGCCACCCAGCTGCTCGCTCCCCTGTCAGAAGCTGCTTCTTTTCAAAGGTAACCTGGTAAGAGGCAACCTGCCATCTTAAAGAATATTGGTAAAGGAAAAACAACAAAGAAGAATATTGGGAGTTGCTGAAAGGAAAGACTACAAACACACACAGATACACACTCATGCACACATGCATTGCTGCTGAAAATGCAAATCAGTGTAAAAGCCAGTATAAAAGTGATGGACCAGATGAGAGATTAACAATTGTGAAACTCTTAAGTTAATTTTATTAACTTTTTTTAGAAATAATAATGGCTTAATTCCAAGTACTACCAGTAATTTTGAACAAAAGCATCTCATACACAAGACTTGATTTCACTCATCATGTAATCATTTCTAACAATTAGTAATAAGGCCATGCATTGGCGTTGTATTTGGCACACAGTTATTACATAGAATACCCTGTAATTGTTCCCAATGAGATAAGGTAAAGATTTTCACATGAATACTGACTCTTACAGTCACCCAGTAGACAGTTCAACTATCCCTCTCCCTCCTAACCTCAACATGACATGAATTATTCTCCCGACAGGTACTTTGGATTCTATGACAAATGCATTTACCCAATTACCCAGAAACAAAGCTTCAGGTGACTAAGTTTTCATAATCACTGTTTTGTCTGGTTTGCTCTTCCTTTATGGTCCCTCTCAGATCTGTGTTCCTGGTGGTCTTTCTAACTATTGTGTGGTGCAATCTCAGTTTGTAAGCTCGTCTCTAAGCAGTGAGAACCGGCAAAGTCTCCTGGCTTTGACTTGCACCTTCTGAAAAGTGAAAGTTCTATGTCAAATCTGTGGGTATTTGGTTTGTATTTAGAATTTTTGTTTTGAAATTGTTGTTGTTGTTGTTGTTGTTGTTGTTGTTGTTGTTGTTGAGACAGGGTCTCCCTTTAGTCCCAACTGGCCCTTTTCTCACAGAGATCTTCCAGCCTCTGCTTCCTGAGTTCTGAGTTCATGATGGTGTACACACCATCATGCCCAGCTAAATCTGTATTTTACCAACAACAGCAGGTCACAGAATATCAGAAAACAAATAAATGAAATAAATGTAATGCCTTTCCACCAGCATCTTCTACAGTTTAAAAAATAGAGCTAAAATATGTGAGACGTCATAAATAGCAAGGATAAAGTTTGTTTTGACAAACATTTTGTAGGAAAGGAAGTGTGTGTGTGTGTGTCTGTGTGTGTCTGTGTGTGTGTAAGAAAGATAGATAGAAAGAGAGAGATACAAAGAGAGAGAGAGGAACCTTTCTTACTGTGGCTTATATTTAATATATTGAATATTCTTATGCATAACTAATTTTTCATATAGTATAAGAAATTACCTTAATAAATATTTATCAACAGCATCTTTATTTACTTTTTGGTTGAATAGGAACCAGTGCTGTTGATTTTAATTTAAATCAAACTCTAAGGTTAAGATATTTTAAAAATTGAGTGAAAATGATTAGTTGAAATAATAAACAAATACTCTGAAAATCAGAACGAACTTTGATTGTAGAATTCTGAGAATTAAGATTCATTTTTGCTGCTTCTTGTGAAAAACAAAGGCCAGTAATTAGGAGAACTTGATATAAGAACAGATGGTCTGGGGGCTGGAGAGAAGGCTCAGTAGTTAAGAGCACTGGCTGGGTAACAACTGTCCATACCTCTAGTTGCAGGGTATCTGAACCCTCTTCTAACCTCCATGGGCATTGCACCACATGGGTGCACTTACATACATGAAAGCAATGCACTCATACACAGAAAATAACAATAAATGAATAAAATATTCTAAAAATAAGAACAGAAGGTCTGAACTAGACATGTTGATGCTGCCCTGATCTATTCCCCAGCAGTTTATTATTTAAACCTTTTTCTTTTTTCCTCCTATGCATTGCAAATATTTTTAGATCTAAATGATGCCTCTTCAATGTCTTTGAATACTACAGCTAAAATTCCTTCAGAGGGAGTATAAATAACATCCACCCCTTCTTCTCTTGGTCCCAATGACAAACCAAGGTACAATTTCAAGCAACTGCAGTCTGGAAAACTGCAGTGAGTTTATCGGGATTATTTACAGGGCAATGGGTGAGGGTTTCCTTACAGTGTGGGTGCTCCCCACCGAAGGCAGCGCTGGAAAGTTTCCATCCAAGCATAGCTTCTCCACAGACACACGAAATGGTGAGAGAGCCTCCTCTAGGCTTCCTCAACATATGTACCCTTATCCCCTCCCCTCATGCAACTAGGACCAACTGGTTTGTTAGGAGGGTCCGGTGACTCTCCCTGTCCCTCCTTTCCTGCAGAGGGTGACAGCAAACAAGCTTAGCTGTGATGATCTCAGGCAAGCAGACACAACCAAACTTAGGAAGATGGTGTCTTTCCTTGATCTGTCTGTTGGAGGACAGGCCTGTGCAACAAATGCACACTGCTACATTGAAGGCAAGCTTGCCTGACATGTAAAACAGGAGACATTGTGCTACTAGGGATGGGTTGGAAGACAAAGGGAAGACTGACTGTGACAAAGAGGATGTGGTGGGCCCTCTGTAGGTAGCAGTATTCTTCACCACCTAAATCAGGAGAAGTTGAAAGGTGAAATAAATAGTAAAGATGGGAGCCAAGACTTTGCTCTTGTTAAGTGTAGAAGCTTAGCCGGGCACATTGATATGTCCTATAATCACAGTATTTGAGTCAGGAAGATCACAAGGTCAAGGCCAGCTTGGGCTACATAGCAAGACCCTGTCACAAACAAACAGAAGATAGTTGAATTGTGGTTCCATTTGGAGTGAGACTAAGACACTTTTATGTCTCTCGAACTATTATTTGCCTCCTTTTATTACTTAAAAAATGAAGAAAAAAATGAAAGAAAACAGACTGCAACATTATTTCTGCCATCCATGTGCAGGAAGATCATCTTAAAGGACTGTCCAACTTTTGTTTCTAATGGTTGTAAAACCCATTATCATCTTATTGCATAAAAATAACATATAAATGTTATAGACCATAAAGCTCTGAAATGTGGCTGTAAATTATATAAGCATATCTGTACATATACATATTCATGTTGTGATATATTCAAATGATGAAAAATACTCTTTGCTCCATTGCTGCAGTGTTTCTTTTACAAAATACATTCTGAACATGTCAGCATTGTCTCTTCTGTTTGCAAATGACTAATGCGAGAAGGTAACTTTGGAAATTACATTGCTATGTAATCATCCATATTGTGGATTGTGGATAAAATTGATTAGAATAATATTGAAACTCCCCCAAGGGACTCTACAATTATAAGTCAAGTCTCAAATGGAAAAGGTTTTTTGAAAAGTTGGCAGATGTCTTAATGAATATGAAGCATTATAGTAATATATTAGGGCAATTTGTTTGTTATTGACAAGCAGATCACTAAACTATATAAATTACTGGACTAGACAGGCAGAATTACTTCTCTTTCAGTGAATGGTTAATCAAATATTATTTTTAAATGTTCATTTGTTTGACTTTTTGATATGCATATTAGTAGACAAATGCTTGCCCTTTACTTAGAGTTGCAAGTTGGCTTTGGATGTAGCAAATCCAAACATTTGAATTTATATCAATAGGAAGTAATTCAACCTCAAGATTGATATCTACTATGCGGATCAACAGTAGAATATATCAAAACAACAAGATTTTGTATTTCCCTTAATAAGCCCATTTGCTTGGCATTTGTTTCCCTTTTCTCTTGTTTTTGTTTTTAAACAACCTTTCATGAAAGAAAGGCATTGAAATAAATCATCGAGGAACACATAGAGCTCTTTAATGAGTAAGGTAATTACATAGCCCCATTCCACCATGCCAGGGGTTTGCAAATGATTTAAAAGTTTGTTTCTGCATTTGTTTCCAAGGACTTGACCAAGTACAGAAGCTCCGTATACATCAGCAACTAGGACAAATTTATTCTAATAGATTTTTACTCTAGGAACAAGAATGTTTCTGTCTCATACTGCACATGAATATTAAATAAACTACCTGCTGGCAACTACACAATATTTTCGTCTCTAATTTTAAAAGTACACTGTATTTTAATACCTATTTTTAAGCAGATATCAATTTTTATGGAGCAGTACATGAGTTGTTGATGGATAAATCACCCAAGCATGGTTAAAGACAGCCTAATCCGCAGCTGGTACCAGATCCATTTAATTGTATCTCCTGACCTCACCTCACCTGAGCCCGCATTAAAATCATAATACAGTTCAAGTGTAAAAATGATATACTGTTGGTTCGCCCTGTTTATAGAGGGGCAAACATACAGTTAAATTCATATGTTTAAAATTAGTGTAGTCATTTGAAAAGGTTGAGTGAGATCCAACTGCCTCTCAGCGTTTTCTTTGCCCTTTTTCTATTTAAATGATTAGGCCTCCATAGCTAGATGAGTGAGGCTGTGAAGAAAGTTGTAGCAGCTTTTCCTGGCACCTGGAAGACTGCTGCCCTCCATCAAAAAGGGAGGCCCTCAAGCATCATTTAATATTGGAACGGTGCATTTCAAAAATGTAGTTGGCTGGCAATAGGCAGGAACTCTTACATTTTCTTTTACCAATGTGGTGATATTTTGGAATGGCCTAAACAGCAGCCTTTGAGTTTATCTCCCTTTCATAGGGCTGAAATAGCCTTACACTCTTGTGATAATTTTATTTTCATAAATTACAGTACTTAGATTTTTCTCTTTTAGGAGCAACAATTTTTATTGATTTTTGTTTTCTAAATTGCTGCCAAGGCCAAAACCAACCTAATCATATGCTATTTTCCAAAGCTGAATTGAGAACACTGAAAACTGGCATTGCTTTTGGAGTTGATCTGATGAAGCAATCAGCTAATTTTCAATAAATGACACTGAGTGAGAGCTTCCTATGCACGAGGTGGACTTCGTACTGCATTCCGAGAACATGAACTGGAGAGTGTAGGTCCCCGGAAGTGAGAAGCAAAGCCTCATGACCTTCTGAAAAGATTCAGATTTTTAATTAGTAAGTACAAAACAAACCCATGAACGCATCAATGAATACATTATTTCCAAATCTCTACAATAACTTTGCAGAAGGGGGAAGATGTCATTCCCCATTTTACAAATGAGAAGCACAGCTATTTAGTGGCAGAACCAAAATTTGGAGATGCGTCTGTCGAATTCTGGAGCTCATCCTCTTAAATGCTATGATGACAGCCCAGTCAAAATGAATATTAGTCAGTTCCCTCAAAAGAAGGGACCTTTCCCAGACCCACTTTCATAAGTCTCCCTTCCCCTACTTCCCTGTGCTGAACGCCCAGACCTCAGTTCTGGCAGGACCTTTGAACTTTCCTGGGAAATTTTCCCAGCCCCTTTCCGGTTTGCTCCCTTTCCCACACCTCCTTGGGCCTGCCATCTATGCTCTTCTAAGAAAATTATGGACTGCCAGATCCAAGAGCTTTCCCAAACCCACCTTGGATGTTTGTGGGCCCCCAGCTCCAGAAGGAGCTTTCCCAGACCTGCCTTGGTAAGTCTCTTTTCCCCATCTCCCTGGGATTCAAAGCTATCCTAGCTCTGTCCGGACAGTTGCGTGGTACTAGGAGATTTTCCAGACCTGCCTTGCTTTCAGACCTGCTCCGGTTACTAGGATCCTTATGCCCCAAGACATGTGAGCTTTCCCAGTCTACCTCTCAGCCAACCTGTTCACCTAGCAGCCACCCAGCACACCCTGCTGTTCCAGAACCCTGTCTAGTCAAATCTGGAATTTCAATTCAAAGTTGCAGCTATGCTTAGCATAACTGAGCCAACTCCTTACAGGGTATTTGCAAAGCAACATAAAGTAGACCCCAAACTGAACTGAAGCACTACTCAGCTGGGCCATAACCTGACAAGTTGGAAAACTGCAAAAATACAAATACCACTCAACAAAATCGAGATCACCTACCCATACCAAGAAACACTACCAATAATCTAGGTGTCATTTAAAACACACACACACACACACACACACACACACACACACAACATGAATAACCAAGCTGTGTCTACTACAGAAATTAACACCCCCATCATGTTTCCTGAGAATGACAACCTGGTGATGCACAAGACAATGATTTCAAAATAGCAATTCTAAATATGCTCAAGGAACTCTAAGAGGATGTGAGTAAAACACTTGAAGATCATGAAAACACAAACAGTTGAATGAAATAACTCAAATAATTCAAAACATGAAATTAGAATTCAATAAATAGATAAAATCTCAGAAGAAAAGCTAAACTGAAATAAAACTTGAAATCAAAAACTCAGGAACTAAAACAAAACCCTTAGAGGAAAGAAGCACAAAGGAGGTGGAGGAAATGTACCACAGAATGTCAGATCTTGGAGACAAGCTTCGGGAAGTGAATCACTCAATCAAAGCAAATGTCAAATCTAAAAGAAGCCAGGAACAGACTATATGACTTCCGGGGCACTGTAAAAATATCAAACCTATGAATAATAGGTGAAGAAGGAGGAGAAGGAGGAGGAGGAGGAGGAGGAGGAGGAGGAGGAAGAGGTAGAGGAGGAGTAGGAGGAAGAGGAAGAGGAGGAAGAAGAGGAGGAGAGGGAGAGGAGGAGGAAGAGGAGGAGGAGGAAGAGGAAGAGAAGGAGGAAGAGGAGGAAGAGGAGGAGGAAGAGAAGGAAGAAGAGGAGGAAGAGGAAGAGAAGGAGGAAAAGGAAGAAGAGGAGGAGGAAGAGGAGGAAGAAGAGGAGGAAAAAGAAGCAACAACCCAGGTTAAGGCACAGAAAATATTTTTAATAAAATCACAGGAGAAAATTTCCCAAATCTAGGGAAACAGACACTTAATCAAGGTACAAGAGGTATACAGAACACCAAGTAGACAGTATTAGAAAAGAAACTCTGCACATCATATAACTATCAAAACAATGACCAGAACAAAGAAAAGATATTGAAAGGTGTGAAAGAGAAAGAACAAGTCACATATAAAGAAAGACCTGTCAGAATAACAGCTCATGTTTCAATGTCTACCAAATCCAGAATGGCTTTGACCAAAGTCATACAAGGCATGAAAGAACATAGATTCCAGCCCAGACTACTATACCCAGAAAAACTATTAGTTGTAATTTAAAGAGAAAGAAAACCTTTCCGTGATTAAAAAAAAAAAACAGATATAAGGAATTTATGTCCATGAAATCAACTCTACAGAGCATATTCAATGGACTACTTGAGTATGAAGAGATTAAACACTCTCAAGAGGGTACAAAGAATAAATAAATTATCTCAGAACAGTCAACCAAAAGAAGTCTAAGAAAACAGTACTACAGTACCACATAACAATAATTAATGAACATTGGTCAATAATAATTCTCAATAGTAATGGTCTCAACTTCTCAGCAAAAAGACCCAGACAGTCATTGGAGCAGAAAACAGGATCAACAGATTTTTTGCCTCTAAGATTGACACCTCAAAAATAGTTATTGGCATCATCTAACAGTAAAAGAATAGAAAAAGATCCCAAGCAAATAAAACTAAAAAATAAGAAGGTGTACATTATTCTAATATCTGGCAAAATAGACTTCAAAATAACACCACTCAAAAGAGATAGGTACGGTCACTTCATATTCATTAAAGGAAAAATACACCAGGAAGATATCACAAGCCTAAACATATGTATACATACACAGGGGCACCTCATTCATAAAACCAACATTATTGGATCTAAAATCACACATTAACTCCAACACGCTGATGGTGGGTGATTCAATGCCCACTGTCACCAATAGATAGGTCAACCAGACAAAAACTAAGTAGAGAAACTCTATAACTAAATGACACTGTAAATAAAATGGACCTAACAGACATCTACAGAACATTCCACCCAAACACCAAACACTTTCTTCTTAGCAGCCTATGGACTTTCTCCAAAGTTAACCATATAGGACACAAAGCAAATGTCCACAAATTTAGGAAAATTGAAATGTCATCCTAGATACTATCTGACCACGAAAGAATAAAACTACATATCAACAATAGAAATGGGAAATAGTAAACAAACTCATGGCTACTAAACACACTACTGAATGAAATTTGGATCAAGGAAAAAATCAAGGAGGAAATTTAATTTTTTTCTATAATTGAATGAAAATTAAAACAGAGCATAGCAAATGCAACACAATGGAGGCATTCCTCAGAAGACGGTTTATAGCATTAAGTGGCTATATCAGAAAATTAGAAACATTGCACATAAAAAAAAATTAGTGGTGCAAGTGAAGACCTTAGAAAATAAAGAACAAACACCTAAAATGAGTACATAGGAAGAGAAATAAAACCAAAGCCCAAAGTAATGATTAACAAGCTTGACAAATCTTTATCCAAATTAACCAAAAGAAATAGAGTACCCAAATTAACAAACTTGAAGATAAAAGAGAAACATTACAACAGATCTTGAGAAAATTCAGAAATCCATAAGGACATACTTTAAAAACCTATATTAAATACCAGACTGGTGGAACTAACCTTCTTGGGTGTTTAACAGACATACTTTGAGGTCTATAATAATTTGGTCAGAGGGACATAAAGGACAGTGTTTGCTCCTTGCTCTCCTAGGTCGACTAGTTCCAGGGGACTATGAGCATCTCTCAAAATGTCCTGTAATTGTGGTGGGTCACCTGTCCTCTTGATCAAGGAAGCTGAGGAGACCCCACCAGATGGACTTGAACCAGTGTCCAGTCTATAGAAAGGAGGGTCAACACTGAGGAATCATTTCCTCCACGCTTCCAAGCGAAGCCAATCGTGGTCAAGTAGGACCTTTGACTTATCTTCACATAGGTGGAACTGGTAAAAGAAAGGAGCCAGGGGCTCCTCCCAAGCCCATGTGACCCCTGAGGAACAGATCCTCAAACGACCTTAAGAGTAAAAATAAATCGGTTTTATCTGGACCAACTGTATGGCCTTAAACACCCAAAAGTAAAGTATAACCAAAGATTAAACGGGACAACATAATTTCATAAGGGTCCATGTGTATAGCTAAAGGCTACGTAACAAGCAACAATGCCAGACAAGTGATACCTTCTTTTGAGTTGATGGCCAGGGTGGCCAAAGGGATTCCCAGATAGTAAGCCAGCATAGAACTGGGAAAATGAACAGCAGACCCCAGTCTTATCCAAAGGAATATTGACAACTGATTACCGCTAGATGAAGAACAGCTGACCCTCCTAAAACAAAGACCTCTAGATAGGCTGACTAGATTCACCAGAAGGGCAAATAGTGGGGAATGGCTGAGGGTGCCAACAACACAGCAGACAGTAGTAGGGATATCAGAATATAAGGGCTCTAGTCGGGGGAGGGAGGCTATGGGAGGGTGCCAACTGGGAAGCGGGTGTATAGTCGAATAAGATGGTTTGGGGTGTTCTGTGTGATATACACACACACACACACACAAAAGAAAA
>NW_008345687.1:1185490-1221460 GCF_000622305.1 Nannospalax galili | reverse complement strand
TAAAGTTTAAAACCTCATTTAATTTTATGTCTTATAGGGGTTATACAGAGTTCAATATTGTATAAATGTATCAATTCAACTGTAAACCTAAAAAGTTACAGCCAATTTTGAAAGAGATGCATCTTAGCTCTGGAAATTGTTATTGAATATGTCAATGCTGTTGTAATGAAATGCTTCTTCTAATTATATGGTTATAAAATAAATAATTTTTAAAAACCTATATTCCACTAAATTAGAAAATCTAAAACAAATAGATAAATTTCTAGGTATGTACAGCCTACCTACCAAAGTTAATTCAGAGTGGCATAAATAATTTAAACAGACTCATAATAACCAATGAGATTAGTTGCAGTAATTAAAAATCTCCCAAATAAAAAAAGCCTAGGACCATATGGATGCAGCACAGAATTCTACCAAACTTCCAAAGAAGAACTGATAGCAATACTCCTCAAATTATTCCATAAAATAGAAAAGGAACTTCAAGTTCTATGTTGAGTAGGAATGGGGTGATTGAACATCCTTGTCTTGTTCTTGATTTTACTGGGAATTCTTTCCGTTTTTCTCCTTTTAGTATGGGGTTGACTATGGACTTGTGGTATATTGCCTTTATTATGTTGCGATACGCTCTCTGTATCCCTAGATTCTCCATGACTTTTATCATAACTGGATGTTGGATTTTGTCAAAGGCTTTTCTGCATGTAATGAGATGATGATCATGTGATTTCTGTCTTTGAGTCCGTTTATGTGGTGGATTACATTTATTGATTTACATATGCTGAAACATCTCTGCATACCTGGGATAAAGCCAACTTGATCACGTTGGATAATCTTTTTGATGCGTACTTGCATTCAGTTTGTTAGTATTTTATTGAAAAATGTTACATCCATGTTCATCAGAAAGATTGGCCTATAATTTTCTTATTTTTTGTTGTTGTTTATGGTTTTGTTATTAGAATAATACAGGCTTTATAGAATGAATTTGAGAGTGTTCTTTCCTTTTCTATTTTATGGAATAATAACTGCAGCAAAGTAGCAGGATATAAAATTAGCATCCCCAAATCACTAGCCTTCCTAAATACCAAGAGCAAACATACCAAGAAAGAAATCGGGGAAATGATCTTCTTCATGATAGCCTCAAAAATCCATAAAATATCTTGGAATAAATTTAACTGGAGTGAAGTGAAGGACTTGTAAAATAGACACTTTATGACACTGAAGAAAGAAATTAAAGAAGATACCAGAAGATGAAAAGACCTCCCATGCTCTTGGATCAGTACAATTAATATTGTGAAAATGACCATTTTATCAGTTGCAATCTACAAATGCAAAACCCATTAAAATTCCAGCACTATTCTTCATAGAAATTGAAAATAACATAATCTCTAGTCCACACAAAAAAATCCCAGAATAGCCAAAATAATCCAATAAAAGAACAACTGGAGTCATTACCATCCCTGGTCTCAAATTGTACTACAGAGCTCTAATAATAAAAACAGCATGGGACTGACATAAAAACAGACACATTGATCAGTCCTTACCAACTATACCACTGACAGAGGGCTAGTTGTATCTAAAATATACAGATAACTCAAAAACTAAACATCACAAAATAGACAACTCAATTAAAAAATGGGGCAGGGAGATAAACAGAGAGTTCTCTAAGGATGAACCACAAATGTCTGAGAAATACTTTTTTAAATGGTCAGCATCTTTAGTCATCAGGGAAACACAGATTAAAACCACTTTGAGATTTCATCTTACTCCAGTAAGAATAAACAAATCCAAAACCCAAATGATCAGCTGACAAATGCTGATGAGGATGTGGAGAAAGGGGAACTCTTATTCACTGCTGGTGGGAGTGCAAATTGGTGCAGCCATTATGGAAATCAGTGCAAAGACTCCTCAAAAAGTTAGAAATTGATCTACCATTTGATCCAGCCATACTTTTCTTAGGCATATGTGCAAAAGACTTTGTACCCTACCATAGAAATACCTAGCCGGGCGTGGTAGTGCACACCTGTAGTTCCAGCACTTGGGAGGCAGAGGCAGGTGGATCTCTGACCCTGCTTCAAAAAAAAAAAAAAAAAAAAAAAAGAAATACCTGTTCATCCATGTTTATGTTGCTCTTTTCATAATAGCCAGGAATTAGGAACAATCTAGATGTTCATCAACTGATGAATAGATACTAAAGGTGTGGTTCATATACACAGTGGAATATTATTCATCTCACTAAAAAATGAAATTATAAAATTCACAGGTAAATGGATAGTGCTGGAGACAATCATCCTGAATGAGGTAACTCAGACACAGAAAGATAAATATCACATGTTCTCTCTCATAGTTGGATGCTACTTTTGAAATCTCAGATATGCTTGCTTCATTTTGAAACTTCAGAGAGGTTCAAACCAATAAAAGCCATGGGTGGGGAGGGTCTCTGGGAGGAGAGGTAGAATGCAATGATATAAAGAGAGTAAGGAGAATAATAGGGTAGGAAGGGTTAATTGGGGTGGGGAATGTTAGAGCAAGGCAGAGGAGAGGATGGAGTAGGGGGCAGGGTTGATAACTAATGCCAAAGGCCTTTAAAAAGGCATATGGAAATCTACCACTATATTAGCTACTTAAATTCTATACATATACACTATAAAAAGAAATTGAAATTAGTTACCTTATAACTGGGACACATTCCCCTACTAGACACCATAGCCTTGCAAAGAAAAAGCCCATTGCCAGAAATGGACCCTCTTTTGAAGCTGTTGACCAGGCATCCCACAGACCCTCAAACAACACTGGCCATTCATTGTCCCTGCTCTTCTGCTCTTGGTTACTCAACATAACTTTATGGTAAAGCCCTATTGTTGAAAACACTACATACATGAACTATACAACAAAGAGAAATCAACCTGGTGCTGACTTCAAAGCCTTGTCTTTACTGGCTCGCTTTCATAGTGCTGGAAGGTACTATGCAAGTTACCTGAAGAGAAATCTTAGCATGAACCTTACCCATGTTATCCTACAAACTACAACTGGCTTGGAAGATGTGCCCATGAGTACAATAATACAGTGATTATTATAGGAGTAACCTACTGCTTTTCTAATTGTATTTATGGTCCTCTTCATAGGATGGAGCCTATACCTGACATTGACATCAGACCTAGGAACCTGAGGTTAGACAGCCCACAGGCCATGGGAGAAAGCCTAATAAAACTATTCTGCTAAATATATGCAGTATTAAACTGATTTCTAATGACTTATTATACACACAGATTAATGCATCTCTCAATACTCAGCAGAGAAGATTCCTTATGCAGTGGATGGAAATTAGCATTCTATATCAATATTCTGCCTCCCAAGGCTTAGGATCATTGTGAAAAAGGAGCAGAAAGATGTTAAGAACCAGAGGAAGTGAATGACCACAAGGAAACAGAGTTTTCCAGACAACTCATCAGTTACTTATATGAACTCAGCAATGCTGAAAGTATAGACAAGCCCAATGTAAGCTCAAGCCAGACAAAATCCCTGCATAGACAGCCAGAAGTGTATAAGAAACCTCAGTCCTATCTGATGAACTACTGGCAATTGTTGACTCCTGGAAAAGAGAGATTCAGTATAATTTAAAGGTGAGACTCTTAATAAGTTGATCAGGCTCCAGTGGATGAGCCCACACTGAAGGGCATTTGGGGACACAAACCTGACTCTATAGGCTTTTAGACAGACAGACAGACAGACAGACAGAGCTATAGATAGAGAGAAAGAGACATTAACTATAGAAATTTGAGGGGTGTTTTTTGGAAATGGGGGTACAGATACCAGAGAGTACCCAAATACGATCAAAATATGTTGTATAAACTTTGATAAAGTAAAAAATAAACATTAGAATAACCACTAGGGTGAACAAATAGGGAAATTATTAAGGGAATTGGCTCACATGACAAAAGCTGAGGTCCCACAATAGGCCATCTTCAGGCTCAAGCATCAGAGACATCAGTACTGAGGCTCTGTTCAAGTCCTCAAGCCTCACTCAGAACCAGAAGAGCTGATAGTGTCAATCTCAGATCAAGACTAACAGCCAGAGAAACCAGGAAGATATCCGTACAGGTCCTCCACTCCAAAGGCAGAGAAATTCTGGTATCAAGGGGCAAGAGAACATGTGTATCAAGCTCAGAGAGGAGAGGAGAATTGACCTTCCCTTTGCTTTTTGTTCTGTCCAGGACCTCATCCTACAGATGGTACTCACCCACACTGGGTAAAGACTGACTTTCTATCCTCAGTCCCCTGATTTAAATGCCTATCCAGTCAAGAAATGTCCTTATAGACACTCAGATATATTGCTTTACAAGGTACCAATTGTCCTTTAACCCAGTCAGGTTGATGTACCACATTATCCATCAAGCCTACCACATACCACCAATTTGGCATCTGTACACATCACATTAAACAAGGCAATACAGTAATAACAAAGCAAAAGCTATACATACCAGATGAAACCGCCCTTTGTACAACCAAAACTGAACTAATCCTTTTCTTAGAAGAGAACATAATGTCCTGAGTAATGTGACTCTTCTCCTGATATCCCAGATCTTAAATTCTAAAAAGAAAACTATATATTGATATGAATTCAATACATCTGATGTTTAATGATAAAAGTATATCTAAAAGATAAAATAAGATAGTCGCTTGCTTTGTGCATATTTACATATTAGCAAAACAGAGGAAAGAGCAATTACAGCATGTTTCTACAACTGGCCATATACTTAGGGTTGGTATATATTACTACTTTCTGCTCCCTTTGCCTTCATCAAGTACCTGGGTTTATTGTATCATGTTCTGTGCCTGGCAGGTCTTCTTGCTAAGGTATCTGGGCCATTTGATTTCTTGTTATTAAGTTGAAATAGTTGCCCATTACATCATCCACAGGGCTGGGTAATACTAGGAGACACCTTAAAAGACCTCCTGCATTCCAGATATACTCTTCCTTACCTCAATGGTAGAGTCATAGCCAAAGGTTGTCTTCATAGCCAGGAACTCTCTGCCCACTCAACACCATCACCTCTCTCTTAGGCTTTAGACTCCAACCCAAAGTGACTGAGTGGCAGTCTTAATTTCCAATTTAATAAAATCATTTTGGATCACCCAGTGGAAGCATTTCTCCCCCTGTAACTAAGTCCTATGAACACAAAATTGGAGGGCTAGAAAGAAAAAGTTTACCAGTGGATCACTGGACACACTGGTGAGTGGTGCCATACCCATTCCTCCCATTTGATCCCCAGACCCATCAAGCTTGGTAATATTTTTTACTGAGAAAGTCCATTTGAATCATTTGCCTGTGTTTCTTTAATTGTGACATCATAGTCAGAAACATCAAATTCACTTGAGAATATGATAGAAAAGCAAAACATGACTCCATCTTAGATTTAACAAAAATGAAAATCATCATGCCTTTACAAAGAGGTCTATCCATCTTCCCCAAATTTCTTTATCAATTCTCCAGTCATATTCA
The DNA here is from genome assembly GCF_000622305.1 of Nannospalax galili. Classification (NCBI taxonomy): domain Eukaryota; kingdom Metazoa; phylum Chordata; class Mammalia; order Rodentia; family Spalacidae; genus Nannospalax; species Nannospalax galili. Next base: position 1,215,963 of record NW_008345687.1, on the reverse strand, counting down.
TTCAAGTTCCTGATTATCCAGCCAACCTTTAGCTAATGCCATAATGTATATAATCACATATCAAGATATTTTTCCTTCCAATCAAAGTCCACAACCAAGTTATTACCTTAAATTTTGCCCACTAAGATGGCCTTTCTTTACCACACTGTTCATCAGGGAAGACCCAGAAATAGGAACCAAGGCTATAACTGTCCACTTTTTGGGTGTGGCTGCACATGATCCAGACTGATCTGTAAAACAAGCCCTAGTCTTGTCTTCCTCAATTAGTTGATTATAAATCACTCCTGCTGAGACCATAGGTGCAAACTTGGGACAAGAAGGCAGTAAAGCTGCAGAAGAAGTCCTGGCATCCCAACCATTTCTTCCTGTAACTTACCTGGGCCTCAGAACCTCCTGTCAGGATCACATATATACCTCCTTCTATTTGATGATGGAACACTGCTGAGAAATAATGCTTTACCTGCTATGTACATGTCCCTTAATTAGTCAAGTGGATCCTTAAAATTAATCATTGCACAGGGGCTCTTATTCTTTGATGTGCATCAAAACCTCTTCAAACCCCTTACTAAGGCATGTTTACTATTTTCTTTACCTGGATTTTTGAATGAACATCCTAACTAGTTTTCTGTCTCTGGACTACTCACTGCCTGTCTTCCCACAGTCCTGCCAGATGTTTTCTACAACCTAGGACTGATGTTTACATCACCCCGATCAATTCATGGCTTCATAACACATTTTAGAGCAAAACACTGTAGCTAAAATTCCTTCTGGAGGGGTGAAAACAACCTCTGTCTTCTCCCCCCTTGGTCCCTACAACAAACCAAGGTCTGACTTTGCCAAACTACAGTCTGGATAACCAGTGAGTTTATTGAGCTTACTTGTAGAGCAGTGGGTGAAGGTTTACTTAGAGGAATGTGGATATTGTGGATATTCCCCTCTTAAACACTGGAAAGTCTTCATCCTGGTGTGGATGGTGACTTCCCCACAGCTGCACAAAATGGCAAGAGAGCCTCTCCTTCACTTCCTCAGTTTGTTTAACTTAAGGTTCCACCTCATGCAACTAGGGCCGACTGTTTGGTTCAGAGGTATGACTGACTCTCCCTGCCCTTCCTTCTTGTGGAGTATAACAATCAACAAGTTTGGCTATGGTGATCCTAGGCAAGCGGGTGCAGTCAAGCTTAGGAAGAAAGCATTCATCCATGATCTGTATGTCAGAGGACAGTCCTATGCAACAAATGTATACTCATAAACTTTGTCTTATATGATGCTTTGCAATCTTTCTTCTCCCTATACCTATCCTCTCCCAAAATCTCATTCTAGCATCTTTGTATCCAACCTTTCTGAAATTCTGGTAGATCCTCAAATATGTTATCTCTTTCTGGCATCTGTGGCTTTTTTTCTCTATGTAGAAGATTCCCTTAACCATCAGCATCCAATTTATTTTTAGTATATTTAATTCCTACTCATTCCTCAGAACAAACTGCAAAGGGTTGGGGATGTAGCTCAGTAGTAGAGTACTTGCCTGGATGCACAAGGCTCTGGGTTCAATCCCCAATATTTCAAGAAAGCAAATCTCACTCCAAGTGCTACTTCCTCTATGACCATCTGTAATCACTCTTCTGATTTTAAAAGTCTTGCCTCTTACTTCAGCCATACCCTTGACTATTTCTTCAATTGCCCCTAGCACTGGTTAAGCTGCTTACCTATCTGTCTTCTTTTGTAGACTGCATATTTAATGAGACAAGTATTAGGCCTTTTTATATAACTGTATATTCACAGTGCTGTTAGAATGCTAGACTCCTTACGGAAATAAAAATTTTAAAAACCAAATCTTTGATCAGGTTGGGGTGACTCAGAGATAAAGTGCTTGCATGTTAAAGCCCCCGAGTTTTATTCCCATTACTGCAAAAGAAAAAAGTTTGATGAATTAATGAAAAGAAAGGAAAGAAGGAAAGAAAGAATGGGACAAAGAAAGGAAGGAGGGAAAGGGGAAACAGACAGAAGAAATCTGTGGGGCTGGGGAGATGGCTCAGTGGATAACACATTTGCTGCAATAGCGTGAGGACCTGAGTTTGGGTCCCCAGTACCCGTGTAAAAGTCAGGCACAACCATGTGTCTGGGGGCAGCCAGTGCTTGGGGGCAGCAACAGGTGGATCCCAGGGGTCTGGCGGCTATCAAGCTAGCCTAGCCAAAAGAGCAAGTTCCAAGTGAGAGACCCTGTTTCAAAAATAAGGTGATGAGAATAGAGGAAGATCTCTAAAATCAGCATCTGATTTTACCCACAGGTACCCACAGACATGTGTAGTAATTCACACACACAAATACACCACATGCACACTAAAAAAATATTAAAGAAGAATAAAGAGAAACAAAACACTGAGATCAAGAACCTCCAAATGGTCACTTTGAATCTTTGGATAATGTGTGTATTTGTATTTTGCAAACCATACATACAAACCAAAGAACTCTGGACAAGGACTTCCTCCTCCAGCAATTCTGAGTAAGTCTGTTCAGGTCTCTATAAAATAAGTCTTTTAAGGTTCTTCAAGCCTGTGCTACAAATCACCAGACAAGCGTCAGCTGCAGCTTCACTGCATTCTGATTGATTAAGTAACACTGAAAAAAGAGGACCCATATCTACTATAACTGTTCATAATATAATATAATAAGATAAATATTGTGTCCCAATATTCAAGGTAAGTTATAAAGAAGTTGAGCAAATGTTCCAAACTCTATTGTTAATTTTCATATTTGTCACTTTTGTCAAGAGCAAATATTAACTATCTTTTCTGGAGGGGCTTAAAAGCATATGAAGTGATAGGATCAGGCCATAATTGATTTTTTAAAAGGGGCCAGTCCATGTGAGTATATGTTACTAATGATAACAGGTAACAATTGACTGTACACACAATGAGCCAGGTAAATAAAGACAGCTTTCACATCTTTAATCCATTTATTCCAAGAAAATTCTGTATTTTTGCTTCTCCTATAAGAAAATCATAAGCACAAAGAAGAGTTGTGTAACTTCCCCATGATGGCATGGTAATGCAGTATTTGAATGAAGTGCTCAGTGGCCAGGGTTTGCATTCTTAAACACTGTTACACTCTCTGTTTCAACTGCTTACATTGGCTAGAATCCCCATAGAAGGATGTGAGAGGAAAAGAAAAATAACCACTCCTGAGAAAGGCCGTCCTCCAGAATAACACTCACCTGAGTTACCTACAGACTTTAAACAGAAATGAATATGGGGTCCAATGACCCAGCAAGCCCTAACATAGAAATTCACATTTAAAACAGTCCTTTTAAACTTGTTTTACTTGTTGCATTCTAAGATGATTTGGTGTTGAGATACAGTAATTGGTGATTCGCCTTGTCTTTAAATAGAACAGTAAGGTTCTAATTACCTGCCTCATTAGAGGCCATACATTTCAGAAATTGGAAAAAAATATTGCTTCACCATATTCTTCTAAATTTTCCAATAGAATCAAACAATACTACATTCCTTGGTCAGTGTACTCTGGTAGAAGTGTGGCAACCTAGTCTTTGGAGGAATCTTTTTAGAGACCTGATTTATAGTATTTACCCATTTTCAACAGTCTAATATGTCACTGAATCCAGAGTTAAAAGGAGATGCTAACAAAAATCTCTCTCCAGCTACCAAGTACACATTAAGTCTCCAGCACATGATTCTGTTGGCCACTCAAAAAAGGTAAGTTCCACTAAAGAGACAAGTAAGGCTGAGAAGATAGCTCAGTGGGTAAAGTGCTTCTTCCTGTGCATGAAAACCTGTGTTTGATACTGAGAACCCACACTGTTGCAATCCAAGATTTGGAGAGGTGGGTTATTCCTGGGGTTCGTTAGCTGTCCAGCTTAACCCACTTGGTAAACTCCAAGCAAGCCAGAGACCCTGTCTCCAAAAACAAGGTGCCAGAAGAATGACACCTGAGGTTTCCTCTGGCATGCATACACATACAGAGAGAGAGAGACAGAGAGAGAGACAGAGAGACAGAGACAGAGACAGAGACAGACAGACACACACACACACATAATACATAGAGGGAGACATAAATAAATCTTAATGTCAGGGTTTCTGCTCGACATATCTTGATCTAATGAACTTTCACAAACCACTCCAGGATGTTTAACTGCTTTTTCTACTATCCTTTAAAGCACCTGGGCAGAAAAAAAAAATGTGGGCATTTATTACTCTCTTTAACTTGTCCAGCTCCCATAAACTCTTTGTAATCTTTGAGAACAGAGATGATTTCCAGATGAAAGAAAATACAATTTTTGTTGTTGTTGAAAATAAAATGCTTGGATAACACTGCTCCAGAACAAGAGATCATATCTATTTCTTTATTAGCAAACAGAGGTCATGAGCTTCCACCTGGATTTTGGTCTTCATGCAGAATTTGCCCACTTTGTTGATTTATGGTTAATCTATAGCATTACCCTTTAACATAGTTATTTGTAGTTGGTGATTAAGTTCTGTGGACTTGTGATTAAGAAGTAATTAATTTTCCATACTTAACAGCACTAATGAAATTTCATGTGAAATGAAAAGTAACTACAGAATTAGTGTTTGCATCTACTTAGTGGCTTGTCTTCATTTTATAACAAATACAAAGTGCTTGAAGTCCATCCTAGGCAAGGACTTGAGAATGGGGTGGAAAGAGCACGATGCAGACACACAAGCTGGCACACAAATCAGCAATGAAAACTTAACTGATTATTGAAAATGTATTTACAGAGATCACATATCAGTTTCATTGCACATATACTGGATAATAGGGAAGACTGAATAATTTATCTAACAATTTTCATATAAGCAGTCATATTAAAATGAAGACATGAGGAAGAGGTTATAAAGAATATATAGAAACTGTGAAGGAGCACAGATTAGTAAGAGAAGGGTTTTAGAAGGTTTGAACTACAAAAGATGGGCTCAAACCTAAGAATATTTGGGAAACACAAATTAACTCAATGAGGTTTTAAAAAATAATACTAGAGGAAGAGGACATGAAGTCTGGATGAGGTAGTGAGATGGGGGTAGAGATGCAGGTCTGATTAAATACATTATAAGAAATTCTCAAAGAATCAGTAAAAGTATTTTAATAATGATAAAAATAAAATTGAAAAGGGAAAGTACTCAGTTTCTGTGTAGTCTTAAAATATCTGCCAAATGGAAGAATTGCTTAGAGTGATGAGTTTAATCCCTCTCTCTTCAGTACTACTGTTTCCAAAGACTCACTGCAACGTCTCTGTGATATTCTCCACAATTAAGGGGAAACAATTTCTCATGTTCACTTTTTTTACAATTGCCCATTTCTTCCTTAGCATGCATAATTATATAAATGCCATTATTGTTTCTATTTTCTATTTTCCTAAAATATTATTTAAATAAAAACATACTGACCTTTACAGATAAAAGAACAACATATTATTGCCATTTTCTCAAGTACTAAACCTAGATGCTAGCTAAGCAGATTTGGTTTCTTCAAAAGAGTCACAGTATATCCAGGCTTGAAAGCCTACTAAATAAATATTTAATTTTTATTAAAAACCAAAACAGAATTGGGCCTCTGATTGAAACAAAAACATGTTGTACAACTTTAGAAACAGGTGATCCTTATACTTATGGATATTTTGGACCAGAGTGGTTTTTTTTCTTCAGCAAGAAAGCATCCCTAGTGGTACTCTGTAACAGAAGTTTATAAGAGCTGAGGCTAGAGCGAAGGTTCAGTGTACAAAGGTACTTTCTGCCAAGCCTGATAACCTGAGTTCAATCCCTGGAGCCAACATGGCTTAGGAGAGAACTGACTTCCCACAAGTTGTCCTCTAATGTCCACATGTTTTCCATGGCTCAGAGAGAGAGAGAAAAAGAGAGAGAGAGAATAATAATAAATTAATAAAATATAAATATATAAACAAATAATAATAACAACAACAACAACAACACAATATAAAGCAAAAGAAGTAAAACCCTGGCAAATGCTCTCACTTTTTAAAAACACTTCCTTTTTCAATATAGTTTCCTAACAAAGAAAGATGAAAATTCACCAAGTACAAAATTTCTTTTTGACTATGAAGAATGAAGTACAATTATGGGAAATTTCTTCTATTCCTTTGTTTGAAGCTTAGTTTATATAAGAAAGATAAACTAACAGCAGCCCCTCTGAGATCAAGAAGAGAATTATTAACGCTAAGAAAGTATAATATGGCCCTGCTGGAATTACTCCCGGCAAATAGGGTATCTACCCTGACAAGTCATATTTGATTCTGAGTGAAAGCACAGATCCTCACAGAGCACACTGAACTGTTTAGTAAGATTCCTATTTCATTCACTCTCAAAGAAGTTCTCCTCAAATGAAAGCTTACTTATTCCTTCTGTTAACCATGCCTGTAATTTTTGTCTCAGGTTAACATCTAAGTTTGTTCATCAAAGGACTATCAGATGAATCCTGCTGATTAATAAACATGCGTTGGGTCTCAATGTCAAGGAGTCCTTACTAAAAATGAGAATGATGGGGCTGGAGAGATAGCTTAGTGATTAAACCTACATGGCAGCTGACAACTGTCCTTAACTCCAGTTTCAGGGAACCCGACAGCCCCTTCTGTCCTCCACAGGCATTGTACGATGTGGGTGCACGTACACATATGCACGTAATATACTCATACACATAAAATAAAAATAATAGTAATAAAAAGAAATAAGACTGATATCAAGTTGGCCCTAAAATTGTTTTGTGGTCTTGGACATAAGCTTAAGAATTCTCAGTATAGATAAAAACTAGTCAGGCGGGACTCCATAGACGAGAGAGCTGGTACTGGTTTTCATATCAGTGCCAGCTTTAGGATGGAGAAATCTCTAAAAACTCATGTATTGAATATTTGCTAACTTGGTCTGTTGAATAAAGCCCTCAGACATTAGTTTGGCTTTCAAGGGCCTCCTACACACCCACATTTCAAGTTTTATATCTAAACCACCTCCAACTAAACCTTTAGCCTAGCCATCCTGATTAATTTCACTCTACTGAGTGTGCTTATTTTATTCCTTCAGAAGTATCCCTTGAAGTAGGCTATAAAATGAGATTTGCATGTGGGAAATTTGATGGTATCCAAGGAGCACCTATAGGAAAGCAATGGAAAAGGATTAAGCAAAAGGAAAAGTGGAATGGTGAAGTTGTAACAGGGACCTCAGCCAACACTTCCAAAAGCCCTGAGCTTGCCTGAAGAGTTGCCTCATATTGAGTCCAGGAGGCTAGCCTTTGTATCTTCACATTAGAAAAGCTTAGGGTACAGACTGACATGGCCTTGGGTGACACAGATCTATCTGGCTGCAGACAGTTGCTAGACATGGGCTCAGCTGTGCATTTCAGCAATCAATTCTCCTACAGCCAAGGCAGTAAGTGCTTTTGTCCTGAAGCAGGAGCACGCTGGCACACCAGCACTCACTGCACCAGTCTACCTGGAAATCCATTTTGATCTTCCCTTTTCCTTCCTTCCAGGACTCTACTTATCTTCATCACACAGTTCAACTGATAATCTAGTATACTTTTCTTGATTCTACCACCCTCAGCTGCTAGAAAGTTTCCACCTTTCTGAGTTCCTTCACCATATTTAAGAACTCAGCACATAGCTGATCCCAAGCACAATAGGAAGTGCAGAGGTTAAAATTCAGCCAAAATCCATGTAGGCAGTATTTCTTTCTGTAATACCTGACAAACAAGAGGAATTTTTTTTATATCAAAAAAGAAAAAAAAAAAAGTACCTGGGACCTGAGATGCACAGATACAGATATAAAATAACATGGGATAAAGGCAATAGCCTTGAGCATCGTCCAATAAAATTCATCTTTTACACCAGTTAGAACAAAACTTTTAAGGAGAATTAGTTTTATGCCACTTGGGATTTGACTAATACCATATCTAGAGTTGGTGTGACACTGAGTGTATAAACTAAGGCGGTTACTCTCCCCGTACTATTCTGAGAATCTTGGTGTATCCCTACATACTAAGCAGAAAAGCAATGATAGCACTGAAAATGCTTTAATCTGGGGTACTAGCAGCCACTGAAGAGGTGAAATTCATCTTCACGTATGTTAAACACACATGAGGAGGCCAGAGGAGAAAACACAAATGGACAATTTGTGGGCTTACTTGAGCAACTCTTTGGATCTTTCACATGGTTTTCATCTTTCTCTGGCCACATGGCTTGGTTTCTAACCCAATTCATGGTATAGGGTAAGGAGCAGTAGACTAGTCCAGCTACTGAAATTCATTCACGGATTTGTGTGAGCTGATTTGGAAATCTCAGGTTGGCCTAGCAGTGATTGCACAATGCGTGGGAGACTCGCTGCTCTTGTGTATATCTTAACCTAAATCAGTGTAATATCCCTGCAAGTAAAGACTATGTCATTCCTTCAGAAACATCTGATGGTTAACTCATACATCAATAGTTGTACGTCTCTTAGTATCTTTGAAAGATGTTGTTTGTTATTTATTCAGTTCTCATTTGGAGACTTGGGCTTAGCAAACAACCATAGAGTGGTGTAATTACTGCATTTTCCCACTAGCTTTCATCCTATTTCGATGACATCACATGCCATTTTTCATCTTCTGAATGCCCCATGCATCTGTTGTTGCTTCTTCCTAACACTTGCCCTTACCTCCTGTGGTACTGACCATTGCCCACGGGGAATCATGGGTTCTCAGATGCTGATAATGGTGACCCAACTGAAGGATTTAACAGGCATGAATCAGTCAAGAAAGCTAAACACAGGAAGCCTTAGCCTACACTACTTTTTCATCTTAGCTTAGGCTCTTGAATCTCTAGTTTTTCTATATATGTTTTGACAATAAACTGAATACTATCAGCATTAGCTGATAGTGTCTGAAATATTTTCAGATATTAAGTATGAAAAACAAAAGATTAGGTTAACCAATTAGTTTGAGAGCACTGTATGGGATTGTCCATGGGATGGTAGGTTGGTTGGCTATTTTACTATATTTTCTTGTTCTTGGTTCCCAAATATAGAAAATTCTCACTATACAAAGTCTGCTCAATCTAAACTTCAAAAATGACCTCCAGCATACATACTTTGTTCAAGATGTGGGAACCATTTCCTGAATTTTAACTGGGCCAAAGAGACATATGTGTATGCATATCCATGATAGTCTCATAAACACATAATATGTTACATATACAAATGTTTTATACTTCTTTCATAATGAACAATATGTAGACAAACACAGAGACTAAGACAAGTGCAAACATAAATAGGAGAAGCTCCTAACTTAAATCTGTGGAGAAAAGTGGCCAGTGCTTTCAGAGTCAATAATTTGTCCAGTAATAAAACCTTTATGCTTGGAACATTTCTTGTGCACTTAAGTGAGAGTTTTAGACTCAATGAGCCAAATTATTACATCATTGCATCATCTTTTTCTTTTTGATAAAGATAGAGGATAAAAAATTAAAAGAAGTAAGAAATACCCTTTCTAAAAACAGCTGAACAGCATTGTCTTGTATTGGCTTTAACTGCTCCCTGAACTGCCAACTGGTAGCGAGCACTATGAAGCCATCTCATGAGAAATAGGCTATTCTCTGATGCCCAGAAAGCATCTCGATTATCAGTTATTCTCTGGTTGGAACCAACCCTTCTTTCTGCAAAGCTTTTTTCAGGCATTTCCTTCCTACTACTTAATAAAATTGAGAAGGTCGAAGTGTAAATGGTAATCACTCTTGGCACTTTAGAAAATGGTTTTCTTTCCATGCCTATTATTTTCTGTAAAGCATTTTTTTTTCTGAGCCTTTATTCGTTGTGTTTCATGTTGTAGATCAACACATTCCCCCATCCCCTGTGCCTGCTATGTCTTGTTGAGTTTGAAATCTGGCAAAGTAGCTCAGTATAAATATATTTTTTATGTTGTATCTGTGATGAGAAAGGAAAAGAAAGTGAGTGAAATATGAGAGTCTGTGCTTATGGTATACTCACAGAGAATTTGAGATTTGGGGTAGACTCATAAGAGAGACAAAATATTGGGGGAGAATCTCAAAAAAAGAGTAAGAACTTCAGCAACTCTGAAATCACTGTCTAAAATCACTATGAAATAATGACTTCAAAGAAAAGTGTGTATACATTTACAGTACAGAAGTGCGGACTTCAAAAGAGAGATTGTATAAGTGACCAGCTTTTTCAGAGCTACTGCATTATTCTACTGGGGTTCCTGAACACCACACCAACAACACTTCCACATGCCAGAATCAATTACTTAATTTTTCCCTTCAGTGTTTCCTACTGAATTTATTTCTTTCCTTCTCTTGGCTCCTAATCCAGACCTGGGATTGGATCTGTCTCTGTTCACCTTTACTTCCTCAATGGAGTCTAACTCTGTGCTCCACACCCTGCCCCAAGTTCATGAAAGAGCAAAGAAAGGTGTTCTGAATTAAACTGCAGAACTCTTTCCAGTTTTTTTTCAGAGAAGCCTTGCGTTCTCATGTGTATGAGCAGTGTGAATTTTCATTACTGTATTAAGGCTTTCTCCATTTTCATCTCTCTCTACTGCTATGGCAAATAACAGCTTTTGCTATAATATGAATTTATAATTATACCTTGAAGTTTTTTACCATAATCATCAAATCCCACAGTAAAAATAAGCCATTTTTTAAAAACTATCCACGTTTTTTAGGATGAGTAGAAAAGAATTTCTGTAGTTATTTCAGAATTAGGAGCAGGAGGATATATTTCAATCTGGATTTACTGATTTGCCCAACTGCCATATTTCTCTGTTGCAGGAAGAATGTAGTAATACTTTCACTCCTATAGCCCTTTTATCCCAAGATCATAAATATGCTGCAACCATTAATTAATTAAGTGTTCCAGCCTTCCCCAGTGAAGTAGGTGAGTTTCCTGTCTCCAACTGTGGCCAGCGCTCAGGGATGGCTGAGTCTTCCCTAATGCAGCTAATTAGAGAGTGCTACACCACTAGGGACAATTTCTGATCCCAGCTGGAGATCAACTTATGCCCTGAAGAAATGGGACTTGATAGCCCTTCAAGTTTTCATCCTAACCTCTGTCCCTGCTGTTGATATTCTTAGTCATGTCAATATCTAGTTCTTTTTGGTCTATTATAAAGCTGTTGATCCACAGGCATCCAGGGGCTGAAAGAAATCACAGACAAAAGCACATTGTGTTTAAAACAAACAAACAAACAGATCCTCATCCTCCTTCTTTAGTGTGAGCTTCCATCTGTAGCATGGATGCATATCTAATTGATATTGTGCTCACACTACAGAGGAAAATGGTCACCATCCCTACCCTTAAACTTGGTACAGATGTCAGACCTGAGGATATACAAAGGCTTATTAGTCAAGTAAAGAATCTCTGTGAGGGGGAGCCTGATGAGCTCATAAGCTAGCCTGAAAGTGGCTTAAGGGAGCAAGGAAAGGAGTAGACCCAGTGGTTTTAGAAAAGATGATGAAGGGGTAGATGTTGGGATGGGACCCCTATGTACACTCATGATTTGACCTTCCCACCAATGCCAAAGGAAAAAGCATGCCCGATTTCTTTTTATTTATTAGTTTTTATTGAATTTTTGTGTATTTCATACAAAACATCTCAGTCAATCTTAATTATCTTTATACCCCTGTCCCCACCAGCACCCTCCCACAACCTACCCCCTACTGGAGCCAATATATTCCATCATCCCTGTTAAGACCCACTGTGTCAAGTCAGTGTCCCCAGATGTTCCCCGGTGCAAGTCAATCCACTGAGGTCTAGTCAGCCTACCTAGAGTCCCTTGTTTTAGGAAGAGCAGCTCTTCTTCACCTAGCAGCAATCGGTTGCACATATTTCTTCAGATAAGTTTGGGGTTTGCTGTCCATTTTCCCAGTTCTATGCTGGGTTTTTGTCTGCCTGAATTTGCATGGGACTTGAGTATGCAGACATCATTGCCATAGGATCATAGGAGCAAGTTCCCAGGAGTTTGTAGAACTGTTTCCATATGGTCCTACCCCTCCTCTCTGGCTCTTCAATGGTCCCTGAACCTTGGGTGGGTGAAGTTTAATAAAGGAGTCCTATCCAAGGACCAGCATTCAGCAGACTCTTGATCTCTATGCTTTGGCCATCTGTGACCTTCTGTGTTCCTGGCCCTCCACTGCATGAAGGAGCTTCATTAATGAGAACTGAGAGATTCATTAGTGTCCTTTTCTTTACCCCTGTTCTATGCCCATGAACCTTTGGTGTAGAGGTTGCATTGTAGGTGTGTCCCTTAGACCTAGGCATTTCATAGACAATGTCCATATGTGACAAGTTGTGGTACTTGGTAACAGTCTCTGACTGGTGCAAAATGAGTTTCTTTGATGAGTGGTGACTGGGATATAATCTGTAAATATAAGGATACATATTTTGCACATAGTAAGAAATCACATTAGTCTAGGGATGTGACAGTCTTGGGGTTTTCTCTAAGATCTATAACCTCTCCAGCCATGTGTATTTGGTTATGTTTACAGTACCACACTTGTTTCTTCTCATTGAGTGGGTGTTTAGCCAAATTAGGTAGCTGTTGATTGCCCCCAAGATAAAAGTGCCACTACTGCACCAATGATGTATGCTGTGCTTGCCATTGATGTGAATATTTGGTCTTGAAGCTGGTGTTGGACCATTGATTGATGTTTTCCCTTGGCACTTCATAGCGCTCTCCAAAGCTATGAGAGCTAGCCTTCAGGGGAAGTAGTTGCAGGTCAGTTCCAGCTCTATTGCTCCAAATACTCTGTCCTAAGTATGTTCTGTCTTCAGCAGTAGGATCTTACCTTCAAGTATGGGAGGCCATCAAGAGGAAAAAGCATACCCACTTTCTTATCACCCAGAGAAGCAGGAGGGATGGAGCTGGGAAGCCATCAACAAACATCAAAAAAGAAGTTATTTGCTATTGTAATCAACAAAATAATTATCAAATCATACAAAGATATTGTATGTGTAAATCTATGAAAAATCATACAAAGATATTGTATGTGTAAATTTATGAAAGATTTATGTGTGGAAGGGGAAGGTTTGCAGGTGTGAGAGAAATGAATCTCCAAAGCATCTGATACTTTTGATTAAGATAAAATAAATATAAAATAAATCGGCTGATAGGGTTTATGGTTTTATAAAATTAAAAAAAACAGCTGGGCATGGTGGTGCATGCCTTTAATCCCAGCACCCTGCAGAGGCCGGAGGATCTCTGTGAGTTTGAGGCCAGCCTGGTCTACATAGTCAGCTCCAGAACAGCTTGGGCTACAGAGAGACCCTGTCTCAAAACGACCAAAAAAAAAAATTTTTTTAATTTTAAAAACCTCCCCAAGTTTTCCTATTTTTTGTTGTTCCTACTTGTTGGGTTTCCTTTTGAGATGGTGTGATGGCTAATCCTGGGTGTCAACTTGACTGGATCTGGGATCAACTGAAATGAGAGAGACCTTCTTGGTTGGATCATCTGAAGCCAGAAGACACACCCTAAATGTAGGTGTTACCATCTGATGGCAGCCCATATAAAAGGCCATGGCAGAAGAGAGCACTTACTTCTTACTGCTTGCTGTCTCTCTTGCTGGTAAGTTCATCTTGCTGCTGTAGACTGAAGACTAGCTGATCTTTTGGAATTCCCAAAAGTGCCTCCCAAGTGCTGGGATTAAAGGCGTGTGCCATGGTGTCCAGCTCTGTTCTGTTTTTTTTAGAGAACCCTGGCTAATACAGATAGAGTCTAGTTATGTTTCACAGGCTGGTCTCAGAATTCTTTTACCTCAGCTTCCCAATTAGCTGGGACTATAGATGCATGTCCCAGACCCTGTTTTGATGGATCCCCTTTAATAAATGTTCTTGAAGAACATTTTACCAGTTCTGTAGTGAGAATTTTACCAGAAGTCTTGTCTTCTGGCCTTCTACTTTGCCCTTATCCTAAGGACGTAAGCATTATTTAAAGTATCTCCACACTGCTTTTACAATAACCCCAGGAGTTGAAGAAGAAGCATTATTTCTGACCATTTTAACATTAGAAATGGCGGGGCATGAGGGACATAACCTAGGGTCACATAGACATTATCACAGATTCTGGTATAGTGTTAATTTATCAGAAGTAAGTGCCTCTTCCCAAACGTCATAATTTCAAGAACCAAGTTTGCATGCTTTTTTCTCTCTCTGATTTTGTAGATATATGTATATCCAAAATAATTCTCAGATCATACAAAGATATTGTATGTGTAAATCTATGAAAGATTTATGGGTGGAAAGGGAAAGTTTTCAGGTGTGAGAGAAATACACACACACACACACATATAGCCCACTGGCATCTTTCTGACTTTTTATTTTTGTCAGTTTCATACATATATGGGATATAAGTGATCATATTCACCCATTATTCTTTTTAAAATTTAATTGATTTATTTTTGTGTATATGTATGTGCCTGCTTGTCTGTATGTGCAGTACCTGCAGAGTCCAGAGAGGGCATCAGATCCCCTAGAATTGAAGTTACAAGTGGTTGTGAACCATCTGATATGGGTGCTGGGAACTGAACCTGGGTCTTCCACAAGAGCAGAAAGTGCTCTTAACCAGTGCGCCACTGCTCCAGCCCCACCCCTTGCCCCCCCACCTCATCCCTCCTGTTGATTCACTTCTTTTTCCAAGCTAATCTCCTTACTTTTATGTCTTGTCTCTGTCTGTGTCTCCCTCTCTGTCTCCCTGACTCTGTCCCTCTCTTTGTAGTATGTTCTCTGTCACTCTGTGTGTGTGTGTGTGTGTGTGTGTGTGTGTGTGTGTGTGTGTGTGCAGGTCTTGTGCAGATAGCCGCAGCTGTGGTGTGCTTATGAACGCGAGCATCACATCATATTCCGTGTTGCGTGGCCCTCCTCCTCCTCTTCCAGCTCTTATTCTGCTCCTCTGGTCTTCCTGGTTTCTGAAGATCTTTTTGTCTGGTCCTTATTTGGTCATGTGATATAACTTACTATGGAAGGGAGTTTAGAGCATTTTTAAAAGTTAAGTTGGAAGAGAATATTTGAGTGAGTTTATTTCTCCCAACAGATAATCCATAAACAAGAAAAAAAAAATCTCAATATTCCACATTCCTGTTGCTTTCTCATGTTGCAGCAACAGCTGCAATGTGTTTCCCAGCCCAAGTTAGAAACAAACAATGCAGCAAGCCTGCCGGGGGTTCAGAACTGATCTTGGTAGCCTTGTTTGGCTCTTTGTTGCTGTGAAAAAAAGTCCATGCTTTATTGTCTGAAACCCTGTGTTTCTCTTTCTTCTCCTTTGTCCCAAACTGCTCTCACAAAATGACTGGGTAGCTGTTAAACATAAACTTTATTTTTTAATCACTAAAGTACATTTATAAACTGATTTATATGCACTCATTCAACAAAAATTTATTGGGAAGTATATTTGGGCTCTGGCAAAGTCAGATGCACAGTCCCCATTCCTGGAGTGCAGCTCAGAGCATAGTCCAAGCGTTCTTTCTTCATAGAAGGTGGGGTTCAAGCAAGTATGTGAAGCTAGCACAGAAACGTGTGCCTCTCCTGTCACACGTCCCAGACTCTTCACACTACTCAGAAAGTAGTCAGATGTTTCTAACTTGAAATACATTCAATTCATGGAGGAGTTATTAATTACTATTGGACAGCAGGCAGGCCTTACCTAAATAAAATAAAATAAAATAAAACAAAGCCACTGCATTCCATGCAGCTTGTCCTTCAGCTTGTTCTGAAGGTTTAGGGTTATGAATATATTTTTCTGAATGTTTATGTAACCTTTTTACTACATTCCTTCAGGCTGTGAGAAAGCCTCAGTAGAGGTTTGTCTGTTGCTAACGGCAAGGAAAACAGGAGTTGGCTTCAGGCATAGTTATAAAATAAATGGGTCTTTTTTTTTTTTTTTCTTTTCCAAGAAGAAAAATAGCCATGAGAAAATCAGTTTCCTAAACACTATTCATTTGAGTGGGAGGCTATTTTGTTTTGCTTTGTTTTTTTCCCCACTCATGACTGATTGTGCCACCAAACTAGGATTATTATTTAGGACATCTTAAAAAAATATTATAGCCCAAAATATGTGTACAGAAGAACAGTGAGGCAAACAGACCTAGTACATTCCTGGGCTGCAGCACAGATTGCATCTCAAGACTAGCCACTTGCCATCATCTTAACTCATGGGTTTACTCAGTTACTGATTTGCAAAATGCCCAATCACAGAGATAGTTGGTGGTTTATCTGGCATGTCCTACATAACATGACTGAAGAACAAATCACTTGATTTTGTGCTTAAAAATGTTAAAGAAAAGGTACCCCTACAGTGTTGATTCTGCAAAACAGCATCTTTGCAGAAAGGATCAACCCAAATGAACTTGCATTTTCTTCCCGTTGTCAAGGAACTAACCCAATGTCAGATCAATTTTTGTCCTCATTAAACCAGTTCAAGAAGAGGGTTTTACATATTGGAAGACTACAGAAGGGTATTTTCATATGTTCCACTCTGCTGAAATGTACTGGTATAATGTTTTGACTTATTTAAATATTCCTGAGATTTGAATGGCTGGTCAGTTTTACTATGCCTTACTGGAATTCTCAACAACCAAGAGGTGGAATAGTTAGTCAAAATATAAAACATCCAGCACATTTCAAAGTTGAGTAAGACAGTCTTAAACTGGTTCTTGACAATCTATATGGTGATTTTAAATCTTGAGACCTCATTTTGAGCATAGAAAGTCTAACTAGAATAGAAAATGACATGTGAAATTAATTACAAAGAAATAAAATTATTGAAGAAATGAAACTGATGTTTGAAACTGAAATTTTAAGTCTTATTTGATAGGAAAGTTGCATCTCTTCCTGAAGTTCCTCCGTAACCTACAATCTCACTTATTATTTTTCATAATTAAAATGCGAAGGAAATCTATCCATTTTAAAATAAAGAGGCCAACACCCAACGAAAAGTTCCCAAGTAGATGGTAGCATATATTGGACATTTTATTTACTAGTTTATTAATTATGATATGTTGTGAGTGAAAACAAATTTTTAATTCTACCACCTATTAAATCAACTTTCTGATTTTTTAAAAAAGATTTTTGGCTATGTGACCAAAAAAGCTGTAATATCCTGCAGATAATAAGACTCACCTCCCCTTGATTAAATAACTAGCTGTCGAATTCAGCATCTTTTAATAGGAAAGTTTAGCCTCAATATTTTTCTACTCATTCAGCATTTATAAGAAAAACACTCATTTTTACAAAGCTGGAAGGAATGAAACCAAAGCTTTAAATTGCTAATATTGACTAAAAATGCATACACCCACAGCATATGCCCCTTGCCATTCACAAAACATATGCTAATTGGAAGTAAATATCATCCATCCATGACTAGACTTGCAAACTCTACACTGCTTTATAAATAACAAAAAGTATGCCTCTCCTCCTTATCACATAGTAGAAATGCAAAAATTCACCAGTGGCTTTGTGGATGCATCCAGCCATATCCTATTTTCTTTTAATTGAAAAGAAGCTATGCTTTGTGCTATCCTTGTGTCAGAGAGAAGAAAATGTAGGTTAAAAAATAAAGATGTATTTTCTCAATGAATTTTATGCCATAAAAGAAAACAGATATTTAAATTGTTAACCAGTATTTATCTATTTTAATTATTTATTGGTTCCCAAGTTCACTGAGATGACTTGTCAAATAAAAAGGATGTTTCTGACTACTCAGATTTTTTTTTTTTTTTTTTACACAGGGATACACATGTTTTAAAGAAGTCAAATGACTTTTCAAAATTGTTGAGGTCTTGGTATCTCAATAATAGCTACAGTTGGACAACGTTGGCCCACACCGAATGTCATCATGTCTATATGTAAGAAAAGATGACTCTGGGTCTGGTGGTACTCTTTCCGTGCTTCTTTTCTTCACATCTGGTCGCCAAAGAGTCATTCCGTCACCCTGCAGCCTGCTAATGAGATCCCCCATTTAATTAATACCATAAGAATTTTAATTCTGACTGAATCAATTTAACGTGATGTGATTTTGTCAGCTCTATTCCCCAAGTAAAAAGTGAGCCTGCCGCTTATTACATACATCATTTCACGGGCCCTGCGTTCCCTGCTGACTTAAACAAATTCTAATTAAGACTAATTAAAGCATCATTTATGAAAGCGCTTGTGATAGCTATGCAAACATTCTGGGTGGGTATGCTTTGCATAATAATTATCCTAGTTAATATTAAGGCTAGGTCCTTGGCAATTAGGTCTTTGAAACAGAGAGTTATTCTGAATTTAGCCCTTTTCAGTGTGAGCAATTAATTTTTTTAAAAAGTGCTAAATTTATGTAGTGGCTTCATTAACAAAATAAATTTAGAAGCAGTAGTATTGTTTGCATTTTTAAACTAAGCATAATTCTTTATCCAGGAGACAGTTATTAAAATAAAATGATGCAATTCTTTGAACTAGTAAGTTTATTATAGCCATCCAAGAAGCTCTAAGTTGCAGATAGGTTTCTAAATGAATCTTGCTACACTAAAGCAAAAGTCTTAAATACTTAGAAATCATCAAGGAGTATGGTCTGGAAAAGTATTTTATTTTATAAAATAGATTTTGAAAATAATTCTGAAACTCTGTTTCAGACTCAATGTAGAATGCTAGCAGATTAAACTCTTCAATTTTACAATGACTTCATAGGCCTAATATGCTCAAAAATGCTTCCTTACGCCTGCTGAGTTTAGTGAAATTAAAAATTCTTACAGCATTCATAGTTTGCTTTACCTTTGTTTTTAAAGTCTCTATTATACTGTCAGTATTCATTGTGCTGCAAAATTGAAGTGTATTAAAATGCTGTAGGAACTGCTTGCCTTTCAGACTCCTGTATATGTTATCTAGGACTTTATGGCATGGTCAAGTGAAGTTGAGGGTTTCAAGAGATGAATAGGAAAATGAAAGAAAATATGAGTCCTTTGTTCAATGGGTAATGGAGGTTGCTGATAGATAGGACCCCCCCCAAAAAAAAATGCTTCTTTCTCCTCTTCCATCTTTACAAAGTAAGTGTGGATTCAAGGCAAGGAAGTCAAAGGCAGAAAACAAGCAGACTAAATAAAATGGGCCTGGGTGTACTAAGTATATAGATGGTATCCAGCACAACCAAAACCAGACAATACTTCTACATGGATTCTCTGAGTGGACTGAAGATCACTGAATTCAAGAGAGAATGTTTCTATATTTTAGTGTGTAGGGTAGACCCTCTCTAAATTTCTACCTAACACAGTCAGTCACAGATTTAGAAACCCTATCTCATAAGAGTCATACAATGGCATAAAGAGCATGAATAGCAGACTGAATTGTCACTGGTTGTTTTATAGAACAAATCTGATAAAAAGTGGGTACAAATCTATTAAACTCCATCACCTTATCTAAAGTTACCTTAAAAAATGTGATCCTCACTTTGCAAGTATAAGTACAGTACACAGAAATACCAAGAAAGGCTATGCCTGCTGAAGATGAGACAGGTGATTTAACATCTTTATCAATTAACTGGGTAGTAAAAATGTAGGTGGGCTTATTAAATTGTCAAAGGACCCAAATTGAGAGGGATGTAACTTTAACACTTTGAGACACTGTCCAAAATGCATCCAACTATACAGAGCTTATGAGGGATAAGCTCATAGCCCCAAAATAGTGAAACACAAACTGCATGAAACATGGTAGTATTAAAGAGCTTCCTAGAGGGGGCCAGAGAGACAGCTCAATGTTTAAGATGGGCTCGGACTCCACTCTCTGGAGAAACTGAGTTTGGTTTCCAGCACCCAGTTTCGTTCACAACCACCTATAACTACAGCTCAAGGAAATCCCTCTTCTGACCTCTTCGGACACCCTCTTCTAGCCTCCTTGGGCACCTGCAGACACATGAACACACACACACACACACACACACACACACACACACACACATAATTTAAAATAAAGAATTCAAGGAGTTGTAAATAAGGGCTTGATCATGATCAAATTTCCCTAAAATTTGGTTTAAATTTTCCTAAATCCAACATGATCCTGAGATACAAGTGTATCATGTAAGAATCATGAAGCAAACTTCCCTTCAAACAGAGATATACACAACCACAATCAATTTTAAGTAAGAGAGATAGGAACATGGCCTGTCAGGAAAGACAATTTAGAATAAATGATTTGGTTCCATGTTTAAAAAAAATCATTGAGTATTTTTTTCAAAGCTCCTTTTAGTACCTTCTCTAAATTTGTTGTTAAGAGATTGTGTACCGTGAACAATTAAAAGACAAATCACAGTGCTTCCTTCTGAAAACAGCAGAAAAATTAGGGAAACTTCTAAGTCCAATGAATGAAACATATGCTGGACAGGCTAACGGCATGGGACTGGCAAAGAGCTGAGGTCTGAGTAGAGGGATGAAGAGCTGAGCATCTGGTGAATGTGTATAAAGTATAGAATGGTAAAACTAGTGATCCTTACACAGAAGGTGACGGTCAGCTGATCTCTACAGTCGCTTAGAAAAGAAAAACATAAGGTGAACCAAACATCTTGCAAAAATTTAGGTCAGAAAAAAATGCACAAACCAGATCTGAAAAAGGACTTCACAAAGCTGTTTGTTATCTTCTATCTTGGTGAATTTTAAGCCGAGTGGGCGACCTGTGGTTTTCAAGGCAATTTTTTAAAGCACTCTATCACCCTGTGAAGGCAAGCTTTCTTTTCCTTACCCTGTCATTATCTCCATCCCTTTATTCTCTTATTATTTACCAATGTGTTGATCTCCCTTTGTTTGAGGGGTGGGGTTCTCTTTCTTTTTCTAATACGAGAGAATATTCTGTCCAAATATGTTGTACAATGAAGTAGGTAGTCAGGGAACTCTCAGGAAACTTGGGCACACATTAGAATCACCTGCCCAGCTCAATGAAGCAGAGCTTGCTGATTCCGTGCAGAATTAGAGCCATTGTGTCTACAGTGGAGCCAAAAATATGGTTTCTTATTAAGTTCTCAGCTAATGCTGAAATTACTGGTTTTAGACCACAATTTTGAAAATGACAGTAGTGCCCCAAGTTCAAAGTCTCAAAATCTGAGTACTGAGCCGGGCGTGGTGGCGCACGTCTTTAATCCCAGCACCCGGGTGGCAGAGGCAGGCGGACTTCTGTGAGTTCAAGGCCAGCCTGGTCTACATAGTGAGTTCTCCTCTTTTTTTTTTTTTTTTTTTTTTTAAAAAAAAAAAAAAAAAAAAAAAAAAAAAAAAAAAAAAAAAAACTGAGTACTGAAAGAAACCACATATGCCACCACTGGTTTGAAAAACTGCAGTCTTTACATAAAATGGCAGTAATATTTAGCCAGTGAACACTTGTATGATCACATCAGTTTTTTTTTTCAGATGGTATCTAGTTTAATTATCCCATTCCCCAAGACAAATTTAATGCTTTAAAGTCATTCCTGAACACTATGAAATAGCCATTCATCTCTATATGGCCCAGCAAAACTATTCCTGATGAGAAGAAAATTATGAGAGTTTAGGGTTACCCATTTTATTTTATTTTATTTTATTTCATTTTATGTTTATGGAAGAGTTGAACTTTAATCAGAGCAGGCATAATTAGAAATGACTAATAGTTGCTTGTAAAAAATAAATAAATACCAAAATGATCAGAGTAAAGATTTCACTATACTATATTTTCTAATTTTTAAAGACAGTGAGCTTATCTATAGCAATGATTGATCAAATACACTACAGTTCAGCTATTATGGGTATCAGTGCCTTTATTACTCACATGGTTAGAAAAATAAATGAGGGATTCAACTCACATTTAAGATAAAATTAACTTTTCAGTTAAGGGTAGTTTTAAGCATTGGTTAATATTGGTTGTAAACGCTATAGAATCTGGCTCCCATGGCTTTCTTCTGCTCTTTGCGAAGTGGTACCTTACCTGGATATTCATAAAAACACTGCTTAGAAATCAGAGGTTCCTTTACAAATCTATAAGTATAGGTTTGAATAACCACAAACAAGGTATTTATATCCCAGGATAATTTTAGTATATGACATTAAAAACTGTGGTGATTTAAACATGATTTAGATTTTTTAATATTTTATTATTTTTATTTTATGTGTATGAGTGTGTTGCCTGCATGTATATCAGTGCACCCATGTCATGCAATGCTGCGGAGGTCAGAAGAAGGCTTCAGATTCCCCTAGAACTGGACTTAAGGATGGTTCATAGCAGCCATGTGGGTGCTAGGAATCAAACCTGGGTCCCCTGCAAGAGTAGTCAGTGCTCTTAACTACTGAGCCATCTCTCCAGCCCCAACATGATTTAGATTTATGGAACATTAAGTTAAAGATGATAATTGGATCACTTAGAAAAACAAGGAATGTCAATCCCATATCAGCTGTCGCCCAGCTACCCAATGTCACCCAGTTAGTATTACAGAGGGACAGAATGTATCTAAACCTAAACCAGTACCACAGGAAACTAAGGGCTGGAGAGGTTGTAAACACCTTGCTTGAGACTATACACATTAAGTCATGATTAAGTTCTCCTGAAATGGAGCAGTAACTTTTTTTCTAACATCATCCCATTGCCTCTGTATTTAACTACTAGAAAGAATACATGAAAGCCAGGCTATTCAATCTTTCCATGGTGGGAATTCCATCTCTCCAGTGCTCTGCATTTTTATGTGCTTGACTGCAGGAAAGCACACTCCTTGTCTAACTCGGAAAAAAAAAAAATGTGCCTTTGGACACTACTGGCTGCAAATCTAAGTGTTGTTGGGGATTGAAGTGAATCAGTTCATGGGCTTGAGTTTCCTTTCACCCCTGTAATACAGGAAGAATTGAAAGTCGTGATAGAAAGAGAAAATGCACCCATCCAATATCACTGTGTTCCATGGAAGAGCTAGGAAACTGTGAGTGACAAGAGGCTCAGGAAGAGAATTTCCATGTGTTTTCCTTTTAAGCACACAAGGTTTGTATGGATTTAACTTGTTCAAGCAAAAAGCTTATAAAGAAAATGAGGTGGAATGAGGTTTCAAGATCTATATTCTCCAGTGGCTAATAACTGACAGTGGCAACAGGGGTCTAAGTGGATGTGAGCAAGTCAGGCAGGGATTTAGCTCAGCACCCCACAAAGGGAAAGTCTATATCAGTTGTTTGTTCAAATAACAGTTCAGCCTTGGAGTGTAATACAAGGTATTCAAGTAAAATAAAAAGTAAACCCCACTCAACAAAGCAGCAAGATCAGGAAGGAATTGGCTTAGGGTGGAACACATTAGAAGCTGGTAGAGGAGGGCACATTGTTGCCCCCTCCCCAACAGAAACTGATACCATTTGATATTGCAGAAGTCAATCGCAGTGCTCCTGCTCGCCTTCATTTGGGCCTCACCTCATCTCTGATGGCGTCCCTCCTTCATTAGAGAAGCAAAGGCAAAGATGGGCAAGCATAATTCACTCCAATTCACTTGTTAACTTTGGAGCTGGAAAAGGGGGTGAGGAAGGATTTGAGAAAGGGTGGAGGGACTTTCTAACTGAGTTTAGGGATTATCTGTGAGTTTCATTTAATCATTCTCTGTAAGACCCTCAAAATAATCGAAAAGTGGAAGTTAGCTTTATTTGCTCACAAGAATATATGAAATTCAGTCTCACCTGCCACTTGTACTTCCAGCTAGAATGTATAAATAGTGCAGATGGAAATGATATTGTTTAATTAGTGAATATTCAACAGGGTGAACCAAAAATCAAAATATAAATATGCATTGTATAAACAGAGAAATTTAGAAATCCATGTTAATTGTATCTAGTTAATTTTTAACAGCTTCGTGGTATATTAGCTTTCTGGGTTGTACTCTATGCCTTTCTGTATTACTCTATTGACAGGCAGCTGGTGCAGTAATAAAACTGCTATTCCCAGATCTGCCAAGGGCTCAGAGAGAGATGAGTACAAGACAGATATCTACCCACTCACCATTTAACGTGTACCGTTTCCTACTGAACATGCAGATGGCATGGCGGCCCCAGATTTCATTTGAGTTAATCTAATCCCTCCACTGCTCCCACTAGAAAGGAGGGCATTAGCAGCCATATGTCAACCAGATTTGTCAGATTATTCATTACAATTAATTGCTGTTCTCACTTAAGGCCTTTAAGGCTGTGAATTGCTCTGAATTCTATTGCAAACACAAAATTATGAGTAAAAGACTTTAGCCCTGTCATTCAAATTTCACGCTGACCTTTATCAGCTTTTGGCTTTTCCATGGGTGCTGGGCTGAAAGCCTTCTAATTGGTGTTCCATTTCTTCCTCACTACAGGTAAGCTGTCGGCCTAGGCAATAAGTATGACCAGAAAGACAAGAGGAAAAACTCTTAGGTCCCAGCAGACAGTATTTAACTGCCAACTAATAATACATTAGGAGGCTAATGAAACGAGCTAGATGTCATAATGACCCAGTATACTAATTAAGCCTCTAAATACTGCAGGTTTTTAAGACATTTTCTGTCTTAGAAAGGCTTATTTTTGGAACCAAATTTCTTTTTACATTGTTTCATTATTCAAACTCTTTTGTAAGTTATTACGGATGATCATTAGAAATTAACCAAATTAATACCCACACCTTCCTATGGAGGGCAAGTCTGACTTCAGTCTCCAGTGTGCTAGACTCCTTCAATCTTGTCATTTTAACGCATTCTTGGACCAAGGAAATTTTGAGGCTTCTCAGCTCTACTTGTTCAATCTATTTTGTTTCCTGCTACTTGATAGCACAATCCAAAGTTAGAACTGTGAGGCTTTCCACTCTCCTTTGATTTTCAAGGTGCTGTTGAATCTGTGTGGTTATGAAGGAGTCCTCTGTTAAACTCAACCAAAGTAATGGTGAGATGGAATTAGTACTGTTTGATTAGATGATCATCAGAGGACCCTTGATTGCCAAGAAGTGTCTGTCACTGAGCTTATTAAGCCACAGTGGGGCTGCCTTGATTAATACTTTGTTTGCAATTTCAGGCCAGTGATTTTGTCAGATGTTTCACAAATCTTGACATGACAGTTTTATTAAGGATCTCCTAAGCATAAGTTGACAGTTGAAAACTGTAGTATGATTTTTATCTTTCCAGGTAAAGCTTTGGCTTGTAGAATAATTTAAGGTATTATTTTAGGTAGTGATAAAACAAAAGGAAAGAAATCAATTTTTAATTGTGTGTGTGTGTCTGTGTGTCTGTGTGTGTGTCTGTATTGTGAGTGTGCTCTTTGGGGTTTTTCCAGATGGTTATAAAGGTTCTACTAAGAGTCAAAAGAAATTCTTAACACTCAAGAGCTAGAAAAGTGTTATTCACAGACAAATTTTAGCATGTTTAACAATCTAAAACTGGAATAATGTGGGCTGAGGAGATGTCTCTGATGATAAAGGGCTTACCATGCACACATGAGAACCTGGGTTCATGCCCCATAATCCATATAAAAAGCTGGGCATGGTGGCATACTCTTGTAATTCCAGACAGAGACAGGTTGATCCTTGGGACTCACTAGCCAGCCAGCCTAGCCTACTTGACACGTACCAGGCCAGAGAGATTCTGTCTCAAAAAACAAGGTGGATTGCACCCGATGTTGACCTCTGGTCTCCACATGCACACACACACACACACACACACACACACACACACACACACTACATACACACACTTTTAAGCTAGAATAGTAATTTATTGTTTCTGTCTTAGAGGATTTGGTGTATGATAGCAAAATACTATAAGTTGGTTGTCTTATAAACAACAGAAATTTATGTCTCATAGTTCTGAAGTATGGGAATCTAAAATCAATGCTCTTGCAGACTGCTTGGCTAGAATCTTGCTTCCAGCACCTTTTTATGCTCACATGGTAGATAGGATCTGAGACTAATTCTAGTTGTGTGGGCTTTCACAGCATAATCATCTGACAAAGGTCCCCAACTCTTAATATCACCGTCTTAGAGATTAAGGTGTCTGTGTAAGAATGGAAGTGCATTCATAAATAGGCAGCCTATTGTAGTTTTATTACATCAAAATTACTTGTAAAGTAATAAAGAAAATTATACTTGTTAATTCGTATTTGTATTTAAATGCATAGATTACTGTTTTTAATTAACATAAGGATTTTAATATGGTAACAGGAGTGAGCCAGCAAAACCAGAAATATGATCATTGACCCCTAAACCCATAATTGATATATTATTTCTCTAATTAAACAAGAAATAGGAAATGGGTATTCATTTTATTATCTTTCTCTTACTTTTGTAATGAGAGATATCTTACTATAAAACATCATTCTTGCCAGGTGTGGTGGTGCACCCTTTAATTCCAGCACTCGGGAGGCAGAGGCAGGTGAATCGTTATGAGTTTGAGGACAGCCTGGTCTACAAAATGAGATCCAGGCCAGCTGGGGCTACAGGGAGACCCTGTCTCAAAATTACAAAAAAAAAAGGCATTCTTACTTAGTTTTTAAAAAAAGTTTATCTATTATTATTTTATTTTATGTGTATGAGTGTATTGCCTGCATGTGTGTAAGTGCACCTGTGTCATGCAATGCCAGCAAATGTCAGAAGAGGGCATCAGACTCCCCTGGAAGTGGAGTTAGGGATGGTTGTTAGCTGCTATGTGGGTACTGGGAATCAAACTCAGGTCCTCTGTAAGAGTAGCCAGTGCTCTTGACTGCTAAGCCATCCCTCCAGTCCCCCTTTATTCAACTTTTTAAAGCTATGTAAATGATTTGGAAGGGTTTACATTATATAGCTGCCATGGCATGGTTAGAATTCTCTTCTTAATTTATCTATGAAAGACAATATAAACTCCCAAGCATTTGATATACATAAATATTGGTATTTTTATATCTCTTGCTAATGTATACACAAAAAGAAAATTTTTGGTTTTTATGAATTAATATCTTATTAAACAAGGCCCCAAAGGGGAGGTGAGAAATAGGTGGTGGGTCAGCACTAGATTGAGAACTAGTTGAGATTAGTTGAAGCTGGGTGAGGGAGAGTATGACTTATATATGACCACTGCATGGGCTGACTAGACTCCAGTGGACACATTTGCACTGAAGAACATTTGGATACAAACACCAGAATGAATAAGACTCAGCATGTATGGCAGAGTGCATAGGGATCGGTGGGGAGGGAGGAGGCATGGATGGGGGAGTGGGTCTGGATGTGAGTGGGAAATATTGCATGAAATTTTAAAAGCTCAATAAAAAAATAAAATTTAAAAAATTAATATCTTATGTAAAGGACAGTCTTTTCTCTGTTTCTTTAATAATGTAGGAAAGTAAATATTCTCTCTTTACACCTATTTTAAAAAATATTCACAACCTGCTAGCCACTCTCCCCAGAGCCCTCTGGGCCTGGCCCCGCCCTCACCTCCCTCTGCTTCCCTGGGCTACACAAGCCCTCCAGCCTGGACACCTGGGCTGACCTCTAAGCTGGGAACCACCACTGCTTCCTGATCCCTTGCATCCAGAGGAACTCAGTTCCTTTTCAAGGTCCCCAGGAACCCTTGGCCTGGTCCCTCTGCTTCCCTGGGTCTGCAGAACCAGCTGGCCTCTCTCCTGGGTAAGTCCAGCACTCCCTCTGACCCTTGACTACCCCAGCTCATTCACCCTCCTATCTGCCCCCGCCCATCTCTTCTCCTAGCCTGGATCCTGTCCCATTCCTTGTCTTGGCACCCCAGACACCTGGAGGAACCACCACTGCTTCCTGATCCTTTGCATCCAGACCAGCCCAGTTCCTTCTCACAGTCCCCGGGAACCCTCTGGGCCTGGGCCTGCCCTCACCTCCCTCTGCTTCCCTGGTCTGCACAACCCGCCAGCCTCTTTCCTGGAAGCAGGGGGTCAACCTCTAGGCCTGGAAACACAACTGCTTCCTGATCCCTTACATCCAGATGAACCCACTTCCTTCTCACAGTCCCCAGGAGCCCTCTGGGCCTGGTCCCACCCTCAGCTCCCTCTGCTTCTCTGGGCTACTGCAACCCTCCAGACTTTTTCCAGGACAGGGGGGCTGACCTCTCAGCTTCCTGATCCTTTGCATCCAGACCAACCCAGTTCTTCCCTGCAGTCCCCAGGAGCCCTTGGGGCCTCTTCCCACCCCCATCTCCCTGTGCATCTCCTGAGTGGCACCACCACCAGCAGCCTGAGACTAGCATCTTTCCTGGGCCCTGATCCCAGGCTAGTCCAACCCCCAAATTCCTGAGGACATCTTTCCTGGAGGGATCCAGACCTTAGGAGAAAGCCTGAGAGCATCTGATCCTCATCTTACTTGGACTTCTGTGGGAACACCTGAAGACAAAAGCAATCTGGCCATTCCAATATAAAATCAAAAGAGTAGCTGGGCAGTGGTGGCCGCAGGCCTTTAATCCCAGCACTCGGAGGCAGAGGCAGTCTGATCTCTGTGAGTTCAAGGCCAGCCTGCTCTACATAGGGAGTTCTAGGCTAGCTAGGGCTACTGGGAGATCCTGTCTCAAAACAGACAAAAAAAAAAAAAAAAAAAAAGAGTGAACTAGAAACTTAGATGAACCAGATTTTCATGCCCAAACAGTAAAGCACAAAGTCACATAAAGTTTACAAAAAGAAGCAGGCCTAAACTTGAAGGCTTGAGTCTCACACAAGAATCAGAAACTACAAAAGAAATTCATATGTCAAAATCACAGAGAAAGAAATGACATGAAAAACCAAAATAACATATCCCCACCAAATACCAATAGTCCTCTAGAGGAGTACAATGAGAAACCCCTAGAGATAATCCAGGACATGGAACTCAAAAGAATAATTATAAACATGATAAAAAGAATTCAGTGAATTTAAAGAACACATAAAGAAATCAAAGAACTGAAGAAAGGGATAAATTTCTGAATGAATTCAGAAAAGATCTAAAAATATTGAAGAATACTCAGGCTGAAATGAAGAAGGAAGTGAGACACTCAGTAAGCCAATTAGAAACAACAGGAGAAAGCCTCACCAATAGGATGAACGAAATGGAAATCAGAGTATCAAGACTGGAAGATAAAGTGGACAAACTAGACCACTCAAGCAAAGATTATGAAAAATTTAAGAAAGCACAAGAATGGAGTATGCAGGAATTGTGTAACACCATAAAAAGACCAAACTTACGAATCATAGGCATGGAGAAGAGAGAAGAATTCCAAGATAATGGCATGGACCAGATCCTCAACAGAATCATAGAAGAAATTTTCCCAAAATTAAAGAAAGCCATGCCCACACAAATAGAAGACACATATAGAACATCAAACAGACAGGACCAGAAAAGAAACTCTCCACAGCACATCATAGTAAAAACAGTAAACATACAAAACAAAGAGACAATACTGAAAGCTGAAAAAGAAAAACAATAAGTCACATATAAGGGAAAACCCATTAGGATTACAGCTGATTTTTCAATGCAAACTCTGAAAGCCAGAAGAGCCTGGACCAAAGAATTCCCAGTTTTAAATGACCACATATGCCAACCCAGATTACTATACCCAGCCAAAATATCTATAAGAGTCGAAAGGGAAAGAAAAATCTTCCATGACATAAACAGACTGAAGGAATACACGTCCACAAAACCAGCCCTAGAGAGAGTTCTGGAAGCAATACAAAGAGCCAAAGAAGGGAATGACTATGCGCAAGGGATGGCAGAAAGAAATTCAATTAATTAAAAACTGTAGAAAAGTAGAGCTATATCAAGAATTTGACCAGAAATAAAAATGACAGGATTCAATAAATATCTTTAATAACTTTAAATATTAATGGACTGAACTCCCCAGTCAAAAGACACAGACTAGGTGAATGGATTAAAAAACAAAACCCATCTTTTTGTTGTCTGCAAGAAACTCATCTCACTTTCAAGGAAAAGCACTGTCTTAAGGTAAAAGGATGGAAAGAAATATATCAAGTGAATGGTACTAAGAAAAAAGCAGGTGTTGCAGTTCTAATATCTGATAAAATAGACTTTAAATTAAAACTATTCAAAAGAGATAGAGGGCCACTTCACTCTGATCAAGTAACAATAAACCAAGAAGATATTACAATCATGAACATATATTCACCAAACTCTGGTGCACCCAACTTCATAAAAATAATTACTACAAGACTTTAAGATCGAGATTAATCCAAACTCATTAATAGTAAGGGACTTCAGTACCTCACTATCTCCATTAGATAGGTCAATAGGGCAGAGAGTTAGCAGAGAGACATCTGAACTAAACAATACCATATATCAAATGGATCTAACAGACATCTACTGAGTATTCTACCCAAATACTAAAGGACATACTTTCTATTCAATGCCCCACGGAACCTTCTCTAAAATCAACCATATACTGGGGCACAAAACAAACCTCAGCAAATAAAAAAGACTGAAATAATTCCGTGCATTCTATCAGACCACAATGCAATAAAGCTTACAATCAACACCCAAAGAAGCCCTAATCACCACATGAACACATGGAGATTAAAC
>NW_008345687.1:1181684-1185415 GCF_000622305.1 Nannospalax galili | reverse complement strand
AAAGGACAATACAACACAACAAAACCTCTGGGACTCTTTAAAAGTAGTCCCAAGAGGGAAGTTTATTGCTCTAAGTGCCTACATCAAAAAATCAGAAAGAACACAAATAAATGACTTAACACTGCAACTCAACACACTTGAAAAGCAACAACAAATGAAACCCAAACCCAGCAGACAAGAAGAAATAACAAAAATCAGGGTAGAAATTAATGAACTCAAAGCAAAGAAAACAATACAAAGAATCAACTAATCCAAGGGCTGGTTCTTTGAAAAGATAAAGAAGATTGATGACCACTAGCCAACCAAAAGAAATAAAGAACAGCTTCAAGTCAACAGAGTCAGAGATGAAAGGGGAAACATCACAACAGACAATAAAAGATCCAGCACATTATTCAGGAATACTTTAAAAACCTATACTCCATTAAATTTGAAAGCCTAAACGAAGTGGATGTGTATCTAAAATCATAGGAATCACTAAAGCTAAACCAAGAAAAGATCAACAGCTTAATCAGACCCATAACACATAAGGAAATTGAAACAGTAATACAAAACCTCCCGACTAAAACCAGCTCAGGACCAGATGGATTTGCCAGATGGATTTACAGCAGAATTCTATCAGATATTTAAAGAAGATCTATATCTAACACTATTTAATTTATTCAAAAAGATAGAAATGGAGGGAGAGCTTCCAAATCCCTTCTATGAAGCCAGCATCACTCTAATACCAAAGCCAGGTAAAGATACAACCAAAAAAGAAAACTATAGACCCATATCCTTAATGAACATAGATGCAAAAAATCTCAACAAGATATTTGCAAACTGCGTACAGACACACACATCAAAAAGGTCATCCACTATGATCAAGTCGGCTTTATCCCAGAGATGCAGGAATGGTACAATATACATAAGTCAATAAACGTCAAAAATCATACAAATGGGCTCAAAGACAAGAACCACATGGTCATCTCAGTAGATGCAGAGAAGGCCTTTGACAAAATTCAACATGCATGTAAGTTCAAAGTCCTAGGAGTAGTTGGACTGGAGGGAACATACCTCAACATAATTAAAGCCATATATAACAAACCCACAGCCAACATCATTCTAAATGTAGAAAACCTGGAAGCATTCCCATTGAAATCACGAACCAGACAAGGCTGTCCACTATCTCCACTTCTCTTTAACATAGTACTTGAAACTCTTGCAAGAGCAATAAGACAAGAGCAGGAAATTAAAGAAGTAATAGTTGGAAAAGAAGAGATTGAATTATCCCTTTTTGCAGATGATATGGTGTTATATCTAAGAGATGCTAAAAATTCCACCAGAAAACTCCTAGAAATTATTAACACATTCAGTAAAGTGGCAGCTTACAAAATTAACCTACAAAAGTTTGTAGCCTTTCTATATACCAATAACAAGCAATCAGAGAAAGAGTACATGGAAACACTCCCCTTCACAATAGCTAAAAAAAAAACCAATAAATCTGACCAAAGACACTAAAGATCTCCAGGAAGACATCAGAAGATGGAAGGGCATCCCATGCTCATGGATTGGAAGAATTAATATTGTGAAAATGACCATCCTACCAGAAGCCATTTATAGATTCAATGCAATGCCAATCAAAATCCCCATAATATTTTTCACAGAATTGGAAAAAAAACATCCTAAGATTCATATGGAAGCACAAAAGACCTCGGATAGCCAAAGCTACCCTGAGCACTAAGAGATTTTAAACTGCATTACAGAGCTATAGTCATAAAAACAACATGGCACTGGTACAAAAACAGACCTGTAGATCAGTTGAAAAAATTGAAGACACAAATATGAGTACATGCAATTTCAGCCACCTGATATTTAAGAAACGGGCCAAGAATATTCGCTGGAGGAAAGATAGCATGTTCAGCAAATGGTGCTGGCAAAACTGGATCTCCACCTGTAGAAGAATGAAACTAAACCCCTATCTTTCACCTTGCACAAAACTCAATTCCAAATGGATCAAAGACCTCAATGTAAAGCCTGAAACTCTGAAACTGTTAGAAGAAAACATTGGCAAAACCTACAAGATATAGGTGTAGGAAAGGATTTTCTAAACCAGACATCAGCTGCTCAGGAAACAAGGTCAAGAATCAACAAATGAAAACTTATTAAACTAAAAAGATTTTGTACATCAAAGGAGGCAACCACAGAAGTGAAGAGAAAACCCACAAAACGGTAGAAAATCTTCACCAGTGGCACATCTGACAGAGATTTAACATCCAGAATATGTAATGTACTAGTAAAACAGAGAATCAAGACAGGAAGTAACCCAATTAAATGATGGGCAAAGAAGCTGAACAGAGAGTTCTCGAAAGAAGAAGTAAAGATGGGTAAAATACATCTTAAAATGTGTTCAACATCAGTAGCAATTAGGGAAATGAAAATTAAAACCACTTTAAGATTTCATCTTACCCCAGTCAGATTGGCTAAGATTAAGAGAACAAATGATACCAGATGTTGGAGAGGATGTGGGGAAAAGGGAACACTCATCCACTGTTGGTGGGGCTGCAAACTTGTTCAACCCCTATGAAAAGTAGTGTGGAGAACTATTAAAAAACTACAAATGAACCTACCATTTGACAAAGTTATACCACTCCGTGGCATATACCCAAATAACTCATCCTATTGCAGAGACACTTGTACATCCATGTTAGTTACTGCTCTTTTCACAAAAGCTAAGAGATGGAAGCAACCTAAGTGTCCCTCAATCGACAAGTGGATAATGAAACTGTGGTTCATATGTACGATGGAGTTTTGCTCAGCAGTAAAGAAAGATGAAATCATGAAATTTGCAGGTAAATGGATGGAACTAGAAACTGTTATACTAAGTGAAGTAACACAGACTCAGAAAAAAATCAACATATATTCTCCCTTGTTGCAGGTTCTCCTCAGGCCAGCTGTGAAGACCCTAACCTGTATCGGGTCCCCTGCCGATTAGGCGGGGCAAGAGGCTCAGAGTCATGATACACAGACGCTGGGAATTGGGTAGAAGCAAGCACTAGGCAAGGTGCTGCAGGCTCATTTAATGCAGGAGGGGTCAGGCCTTATATTTCCCTTTTCTCTGCCCCAAAGTCACTTTAGTCAGTGTATCATTTTCTGATTGGCCCACGCCACACAGTCTGTCAGCAGTCACTGGGCTCACGAGCAGGGTACAGAGGCATGGGCTCCTTTTGCCGGCAATTTTTCGGACCAAGAAGTGAAGTGAATTCTCGCTGAATCCCAGGGATTTGGGTCAATGCCATCTTTGGAGGCCTCTTGCTACATTTCCACCCTTTTTCTTTAAAAATGACTGTCCAGCAAGAGCCTGTAGGCAGCCCCACCTCGGGATGACCCCAGGATCTTGGGGTCATCTTAGGTTGTCCTATTTGGGCATGAACCTTACCCATCATTGGAGCATGGGTGTACACATCCATGTCCTGGCTTAGGTTGATTCAGCCCAACAGGAGCTTACCTGTCATTGGCTACCAGCCCTCCAAGGTGTATCATCCCAGGGGATCAGTCGAAGTGGGGAATTATCTGTAGGAGGCCTCATACATTTGTGCAAGCCAAGTCTGTCGGGTTGCATAGGGCGGGTTGAAATCATCTTCGTGTATTGCTCTGAGGGCCTGATACACCAAGTGATTAAATTTTTTCTGACTGTGGGAACGAAGAACAAGGCTTTTAAGAAGTAGAAAGAGAAGAATAATTATGCCTGTCAG
>NW_008345687.1:1179438-1181292 GCF_000622305.1 Nannospalax galili | reverse complement strand
CGCATTAATTGCCTGATGAAGATGCTGATTGATAAGGGACTGAGTGTGAAAGGTAGAGGAGGTTCTGGACACGACCTCGTTGAGTGTCTCCAGAGTAGTGGAGGATTGGGTGATAGCCACCACAGCGGTGGCAGCTGCACCTAATGCAAGGATGATGGCTGAGATGAGAGCGGCAGTGACCCCGAAATCCCATTTTAAGTGGGGGACCTGTGACAAGGCTGTCTGCTCTATAAGGGTGACAGCATGGAAGTGGGTTGCATTGGTGACTGGAACCCAAAGGACCACAGGATAACACATAAAGAGAACTATGTGAGCCAGATGGTTCCAGCAGGCCGCCAGTACACAGGTGGTGTTGGTATCAGAGCAGTTGAGTTGTCCCTGAGCGTTGGAGGTAACATTGGCTAGCAATAAGGCAAATGGGGGCCGTACACAAATAGGGGTAGGTGGCCAGGATGTCATGTGATCAATGGATGTAAGGATTTTGTTTTCGGCACAAATAGAGGGATTGCTGTTAGTGTAAGTGGCGTTGGAAAGCTGAAGGCCCTGCTGTGCCAGTAACAGCCTCATGTCCATGCAGGCGTGCGGACCACGGAGGTCCCAGCTACCTAGTATTGATTCGCAGTTGGTATGGGAGATCTTAATGCCACAGGGATAGGTGGGAGCCAGTTGTCTCCAAGATCCTAGGGGGTGATTAGAGGGGGAGTGGCTGAAGCGGCAAAAGGAAGCAATGGCATGGTTGAGCTTAGGGTGGCATCTCTGCCACGGTATAGGGAGCAGGAGGAAAATGGGTGCAAGGGAGAGTGTGCATGGGCAGTTGGGGAGCAGTGGGCATAGAATGGCAGGGCAAAATGGGGGTGGAGGGGTGACAGTCCCCTCCACCTCCCCTGTTATTATTGTCCCCAGTGCAACGAGGACTGAGGTTACATCAGTGTTGTTGAAGGTAGGAGATAGGCCCTGGAGTTTAAGCATGTAACCCGAGGAGGCACTGTGAGTATAATCTTGGACAGTCAGGTTGAACAGCCCAATGCATGAGGATGCATTGTTGGTAGTGAAGCATAGAGAGTTGTTTAGGGGCCAGGAGTTATGGGCGTGCGGGTTTCACGGAGCGCCAGCTGCTGGGCATGGCACCGGTCTCCCTTGCGCCGCTGGGGGGACGTGGGGCGGGTCGTGCCCCACGTCTGCTGAGACTCTCCACTACCGGGCCTGGCGGCTCTCGAGGACCGCTGTCAGCTACCCGGTCAGGTTCCGTCCCAATCTACCGAGCACTCCCTCTGTGTTCGAGACCCGCCAGCTGCCGGGTCACAAGGGGAGGTGCAGGACGGCGAAAGCAGGGTCTTCGTGAGTCAATGACGGAAGGATAGCCCCCCCCCGGGGAGCCTGGATCACAGGATTTAGTGTTACAGCTTCAGACAAGTGACTCATCTCAGATCTCAGTGATTCAGCTCCAGCTTTATTGGGGTAAAACTAGGATTATTTATAGTGTGGAGACAGTAGAAAAAGCCTTAGCTGATAGGTGCTCCTGGAATGCTTCATTTACATAGGGCGGTGGGCTTCTATCAGGCTATCAGACAATGCCTGATTAAAACCTGGTAGCTTCTGTACTGGAGGGCATGTATCTGTGACGGGCATTTCAAAAGTAAGTCAGGGAGGAGAGCAGAAGGCACCCCGCTGAGAAGAGGAGTCTCCCCATTTGCGCCAAGCCGGCTTGCGGCTATCCGGACATGGGGAGACTGCTACCCTAAACAGCAGGGGTCCCCAACACCAGACAGGTGATACCTTCCTTTGGTTATTGGCCAAGGTGATGCAAGAGACTCCCAGACAGTAACTCAGTATAGAACTGGGAAAATGAACAGA
>NW_008345687.1:1172595-1175850 GCF_000622305.1 Nannospalax galili | reverse complement strand
TTTTTTATCCAGTGTCCAGTTTCTCCACATTTAAAGCATTTTGAGTTGAACTGGGTTGTGGCTACAAGGGCTTGAGCAAGAGAGGAGGCACGTGGCAGTCCCAATGTCATGGGTGGCCATAATCCATTTGTCATAATGTTCATTTTTTAGTCCTTGGCATGCTTGTCTGTGCTCAGGGGTCATCCCTTCCCAGACAAGGGATGGGAAGCATTGCTTTGGCTGCAGGATCTGTTATTTTTCTATCTAAACTGGCCTGCACTCTTAGTATAAAGTCTGGGAGAGCCTCGGTTGGTTTTTGTTTTAAAAAGGTTAATGAAGAAGTCTCTCCAGGCCCGGTGGACAAGGGGGTTAGGCGGTCCCAGGCCTGTAATGCACATAAGCGGACCTGTTCAAAACAGCCAGCAGGAATCGCAGCCTGCTGGATTCCTGTTGAAAAGTTGCCCTGTCCAAAAAGCTGGTCATAATTCCAGTCTATGAATCCAGGTGGTGGATCCTGTCCCTTTTGGGGTCTTAGCTGTTGATTATGAGTGTCATTTCTTTTAGCCTGCATTAGACATTCATCTCTAAATAAGGCCTCCCATTGTACAAATAATGGACTGGGGAGGGTAGATCTACAGATACCCCTCCAGTCCTGGGGGGTAAACAGATTAGTATTAAATGTTTTTAGTATAGATTTTGTCCATGGGGCATGGATTCCATCTTCACAGACAGCTTGGCGCAATTCTTTCAGCTCCGCTGCTGGAAGCGGGTACCAAGCTAGTGTGTGTTGCCTTGTTATTTGTAAGTTAACAAGAAAAGCCTCTACCAGTGGGGTTTGGGGGTCCTGAGGCCATTGAGGCTGGCAACTTCCACTATCCCTAAGATTACACAGTTGCTCTATGGCTGTAAATCAGCAAGAGGGGGGTAAGAGTTATTTTTGTTGATGGGTGGGTTTTGTCTGACTTGGTCAAATTTTATTTTGGGGGCTGTTGAATCTGCTACTGGGCAATCTTCAGGATTTTTTTCTTTATTTTTTAGGGCTGTCGAATCTGCTGCTGGGAAATCTTTAGGATCTTTTTTTATTTTCTAGGGCTGTTGAATCTGCTGCTGGGAAATCTTTAGGGTCTTTTTTATCGTTTGAACACTCCCCTTTATTATTTTCTGGTGCTTGTAAGTTTCCTCGGTCTTAGGTGGGTTTCCTAAGCATTGTCGGATGGCTGCTATTATGGGGAGAAAGGAAAGGGGCAAATTGTGTCTTTCCTGGATTTCCTTTTTACGAGCCAGATATGCAATGTTAGTCCAGACCTCTGGATCAGAAATGTCTGCCAATAGGATCCAGGGTGCAAATTGATATGGTTTGTTCCAA
The DNA here is from genome assembly GCF_000622305.1 of Nannospalax galili. Lineage (NCBI taxonomy): Eukaryota > Metazoa > Chordata > Mammalia > Rodentia > Spalacidae > Nannospalax > Nannospalax galili. The sequence continues at coordinate 1,174,505 of NW_008345687.1, read as the reverse complement.
AATTTTGAGCTTTCTTTTTTGGAAATCTTAAGTCCTCTAGATTTAAGCAGGGTTTTAAGGGAACGAATTTGGAGTTTTTTCTGGCGTGATGCGGAATTTCCCATTATAAAGGGAAGATGTTTTTGCAGCAGTCTGACACTAGGGGGTTGGAAGGAGCAATCTGACACCAGGGGGCGTTCTGACAGACAGAAGCCTAGCTGCAGACTTAAGGTCTGCAAAAAAAAAAATGGCCTTTTTAAAATTTAAATTTTTACAAGCCTAGCCACAGATTTAAGGTTTACAGGAAAAAAAAAAAAATGGCATTTTTATATCTTTTGTTTGTTTGTTTATAAAGCGTCCTTGAACTTTCAAGTGCTCCGCAGGGCTAGTTAATTTAAATTCTTACCTAACTGGTTTTGGCTGTGGTTTGAATGCCCTGGGGGCCAGGATAACAAAAATGATTAGAGAAGTTTGCCTTAGAAGCTGACTCCAAGGCTTACGTGAAGATTTCTTAGAACTTTTGGGACTTTTCTAGCAGTGTTAGGATAGGAAAGTAGTGAAGTGATGGTTTCCAAGAAAACGTGCCTGAGATCAAGATCTCAGGGGATTTTGCTTGGCTCCCAGCACAGGCCTTCCCGCAGATTTAAGAAACTGGCGGCCGTCCTAATGACTCTTAAGTGGCCGCTGCGTCACCAGATTTTTATATTAGAAAGATATATAGATAGAAGGTCCTTTGTCTACACCTGTGCAGGCGGTCAGAGGTCATTAGGGGGCAGAGAGGCCTTCAGCTAATGTCAGGTGGTAGCCCTGACCAGAAAGCTTCAATTGCCTCTCCGTCTTTAACGTTCTCACGTGAAGACTCTAGACCGGAAACAAAAGGAGGAAATTAGAAGAGATTTGTTCTCCTAATGGGAGATGAAGGAAAGAAAAGATTTTTGCTACTCTCCTGGTGGGAGAGGTACTCACGAATTCTGCATTTCTGGGGGCGCCAGCTGCTGGCTGGCACGAAGTTTGGAGGCTCCCACGTTTGGAGCCAGATATGGGCATGCGGGTTTCGTGGAGCGCACGCCAGCTGCTGGGCATGGCACCGGTCTCCCTCGCGCCTCTGGGGTACGTGGGGCGGGTCGCACACCATGTCTGCTGAGACTCTCCGCTACTGGGCCTGGCGGCTCTCAAGGAACGCTGTCAGCTACCCGGTCGGGTTCCATCCCAATCTACCGAGCACTCCCTCTGTGTTTGAGACCCATCAGCTGCCGGGTCACGAGGGGGAGGTGCGGGACGGCGAAAGCAGGGTCTTCATGAGTTGATGACAGAAGGATAGCCCCCCCCCCCCGGGGAGACTGGATCACAGGATTTAGTGTTACAGCTTCAGACAAGTGACTCAGATCAGATCTCAGTGATTCAGCTCCAGCTTTATTGGGGTAAGACTAGGATTATTTATAGTGTGGAGACAGTAGAAAAAGCCTTAGCTGATAGGTGCTCCTGGAATGCTTCATTTACATAGGGCGGTGGGCTTCTATCAGGCTATCAGACAATGCCTGATTAAAACCTGGTAGTTTCTGTGCCAGAGGGCATGTATCTGTGATGGGCATTTCAAAAGTAAGTCAGGGAGGAGAGCAGAAGGTGCCCCACTGAGAAGGGGAGTCTCCCTTTTTGCGCCGAGCCAGCTTGCGGCTATCTGGACATGGGGAGACTGCTACCCTAAACAGCAGGGGTCCCCAACAAGGAGGCATTGAATGATTCCCAGGAAGTAACTTAAAACAGCAGGGGTCCCCAACATCTCCCCCTGTTTGATTTAAAAATGGAGAAATGCCATCACCAGCCCTAAGAAGCAATTCATCTGTCTCGGGAGAATCCAAAGTCTGATAATTGACCATGACCTGTTTTGTAGCAATTTTCAGCAATGACGGTAATTGTCAGCAAAGAAATCT
>NW_008345687.1:1168785-1172516 GCF_000622305.1 Nannospalax galili | reverse complement strand
TCGATTGAGGGGGCCTAAGGGAGCAAGGGGTGCACATGTAACGCAAGATCTTGCAGTATAATTTTGCATTAAGAGATGGGTAGGTCGGGTAGAAGGCAGTGCAGACTGTGAGGAGAAAGGTGAAATTGTTGGTGTTAGGCTCTGGCTTGTTCTAGTAGAGGAATCTCTACAGACACAATAAGTTTATCTACTTTGTCATTTCCCTTTGCCAAGATCCTGGGGAGCTTGGTGTGTGATCTTATGTGGGAGATGTGCGAGGGCCATTGTCTGTTATCTAGAATAATCTGGAGAGCTCTCATCATTCTAGTGATGGGATCCTTGTGGCCTTTTACTCGAGCAAAGACATCTGAGGGCCTGAACCTCATACTAGCTATTGGAGAATATATTGAGTGGCTCAGTCTGGCAGACTTGGAAGATTTTTAACAAGGCCAGGAGTTCCCCCAACTGGACAGAGCCGGGATTGGCTTGTATGTAACAGGTGTCATCCTTTCCCATGTGCTGAATGACAACGCCATAAGGGGACTTACTGGCTTCCGAGAAGGCTAGCGTGGCTAAAGGTAGGGGGTTTTTGCAGGGGGAAGAGTATGGCTGAGTGGTGATTTCCAAACAGGCCAGGCTGGCCAGTCGCTTATCTTGGTATGCGTGGTTATCCAACTCCCCCATGAACTCAGACATCATTAGTTGGAAAGCCAGAGAGTCTGCTCATAATGTTTGGGAATGCTTAAGAGGAAAGGGCAGTATAATTTTTTCAGGTTCCTTTCCAAATATGCGCCTGGCTGTTTGTCGGGCCTTAATTGCTGACTTGAAGGCAACATCATACTTAGAGCTAAGCCTAGTTAGGTCCGAGGTAGCCAGGTGGATCCACACCAGGGGGTCTTGCTGCCATAGCACCTCCAAGACACCATTTTTAGTCCAGAGGATCAAGGCCAGTAATGGTTCTGCTGGGTCATGGCATCAGAGTGAAGCAGACCAGAGTATATGATCTATCTTATTAAGAAGATCCTTAGCTGACTGTGTGAGAGAGATCCTTGAAGTTGGTGAATTATGGCCTTCCAGCAGGGAGAACAAGGCCTGGAATTCCAAGTCAGGGACTGGTATAAATTGTTTGAGCCAGTTTATAGGGCCTGGCTGGTACTTCCAATGAGGGAATTTAAGGGATTCAGTTTCTGATATAATGGTGACATTAGCCCCTGTGTCTACTAGGCCCTTTATGGCAGTTTCATCTAGGAACAGGGTCATTCGTGGGGAGTGATTGAGGACTGGGAGAGTCCATAATATCTGTCTCATTTCCCCTCTTGTGGACAGGGCTAAGAGGTGCCCTGGGTGGAGTTTAAAGAAGCCGAGTCCTGCTGAGGAATGCTTTTTGTGTAATGACTATGTGGGCCTATATAATCTGTATCTGAAACTGAATGGGGGTCGATCGTTCTGACCAGACTTGCATGTCTTGGGAAATCGGTCGACCCCAGCCGGCTGGAAAGTAAAGACTCTGCTTGATTTTTACATCTCCAATCCCGTGTATTTGTTATCTGGAGGGGACCCATCGAGTCACGGACCCTAACAGTAGGCAGGGCTGAGGGGCGCCCCAGGTGGAGTTTAAAGGAGCCGAGTCTGGTTGAGGCTGTGACCTACAGTCCTTAGCCCAATGGAACCCTCTTTTGTACTTGGAGCAGCGAGTCTTGGGGTGGCCTGTACCTCTTGGGCAGTGGCTACGAAAGTGGCCAAGCCCCCCACAGTTCCAGCAGCCTTCCCATGCACCAAAATGGGCAGGTTTTCCTTGAGACAAAAGAGTCTCCAAGGAGGACAGTCAAAGCCTCAATAGGGCCTGCCCTAGGGTCCAAGTGTCTAGTAGTGAGTACGCATTTGTGAATGTTATAATTGCAGACAGGAATGTTTAGTCCCTCCCAAGTTAATTGTTTGATAAGCACCTCTCAGGTGTGTCCAGACTCCACCCTCCACTCTACTGCCTCAGTGACACGGGTAAGGAAGTCCGTGAAAGACTCCCCTGACTGTTGAATCAAATTACGGGAAAAGACTTGTGGGTCACAGGGGGATCAACATTTAAGGGCCTTAAAGGCCAAGTCAGAAACTTGTTGAAAATAGGCATGGAGGCCAATAGTAGACTGGGAGATGGGGTCAGTATATTGTCCATGTCCAGCGTAATGTTGAGGCCATATTGGAGATTTAGACATGCCTGATTTTCAGCCTGATCGTCATAGGCTGCGTGCCAGCTTAGAAAGACTGAGGGTTCTAAGACTGCCTTTAGTAAGTTATACAAATCATACTGGGTTTGTAAATGTAAGGACCACTGGCGAAGAACCTGTTCGAAATATGGAGACTCAGGGCCCAATTGCTCAGCTGCCTTGCAGATAAGAACAAGGTCAGCAAATGGGGTGGGCATCCATGGACGCTGCACCGCATTGGGGCCAACATTAACTGGAAATGTGGACAAATGTGTGTGAGGCTTTAAGGAGGGCAGTCTAGGAGGGAGGGGCACGTTAGCAGGGGAAGGGGCAGGATGGTTACTGGGGGGGGAGAGTAACTCCTTCCATGGGTAATGGGGCAGGGGAATTTCTGGGCATGGTAGCTCTAGGAGAGTATCCTGAGATATAGGCAAAGGAGCTCCTTCCTTATTGGAAGTGGGCGCAGGGGCTGCATCCACCTCTGGGTCCAGGAGGTCAGGGATCAAGGAAATAGCCAGATTTACACTAGATTGCTCCTGGCAGTGTTTGTTGTGGGCCAAGATGACTTCCTCAGGAGAGGAGAATTTAAGGCTAGCAATGATGGCTAGGAGGATCGATATGAACAATGCGGGGGGAGTGATGCCTGACCCGACCTCCCTTTTTCAGGCCAGGAAGAGGACCCGCATCCACGTGTCAGGGTCACACATGTTTTCAGGGGAGACCCATGGAGTAAATTAGTGGCTTCATCCTAAAAGTGTTTGATATCTTTTGGTTTCACTTTCAACCCTCTGGTTTTAAGGAGCACCTTGAGTGCTGCCATTTGTGGGTCCCTGCATTGTGGTGGTAAATTGCCCATTGTGGGAGGGTCTCATGAAGGGGAATTCTCCACAAAAGTAGAAGATGAGGGTGACTACCGAGAGGGCACAAAGGAAGCAAAGAAGCACTGTGAGCCACTCGGATGTAAACCATCCCGACATGTAAAGGTGTATTGGATCCAAATGTCTTGTGCTCAGTGAGAGACTTCTGGAAGCCATAACACCTCCAGCCATATGCTCACACAGTGTTTCTAGGACAGGCAACAGGGTGACCCGAAGCCTGGGCTTGAGTTCGGGGTGGATCAGCCCTTATGTGAACTCACCGGGACAAGCCGAGAGGGGGGAGGTGCCTATGTGGGCTTTGGGACTACGTGGCAGAGTGTGTCTCCCTGATCTAACAAACTAGTCCAACAATAAAGATGACAGACAGGGTGGAGGGGACAGAGGAGGGGGCTACTCGCTTACCCTCAAGCAGCCAAAGAAACAGACAAATCCAGGGGCCTACTTACCGAATGAACCCAGGTTCTGGGTGTCACCAACACCGTGGGCAGGAGTCTCTGTTCAGGCACCAGGTGTTGCAGGTTCTCCTCAGGCCAGCTGTGAAGACCCTAACCTGGATCGGGTCCCCTGCCGATTGGGGGGGAGGCAAGAGGCGTGGAGTCACGACACACAGACCCTGGGGGTCAGGTAGAAGCAAGTACTAGGCGAGGTGCTGCAGGCTCGTTTAATGCAGGAG
>NW_008345687.1:1164304-1168548 GCF_000622305.1 Nannospalax galili | reverse complement strand
CATAGAACTAAATCCTGTTGAGTATGTATCCAGATATAAGTACAGGAACCAGGATAATGGAAAGGAACCATGGAGGTAAAGGAAAAGAAAGAACCTGAAAGAGAATAACAGGAATTAATAAGGGAGATGTGGATAAAAATTGAGTTAGTTTAAGGGAGGGGGGAGGGAAGGGTATACAAGGAACCTAGGGGATAAAGGGAAAGAAGGAGCTCAAGAGAGATAGGACCATAGGAGAAGGGTATTATTAAGGGAGAAAGGGGAAAAATGGGGTCACCTTAATTAGGGAAACCATGATGGAGGTGTTAGACAATGAGAGAGATAAATAATGCCTAGCTAGTTTTAAAAAACAGAGTGAACCATATTAGTCCAACAATGTACTGACAAATTGTACATAATTTGACATAATTATACAAATTATACAGATCAAGAAATATATGTCTAGGCAAGGTTTATCTGAGAACAATTGGTCTTTGCCCAAGATTTATCCACATGTCACACAGTAATTAAAAGTACCAAACTGGTGCAACTAACCTTCTTGGATGTTTAACAGACATACTTTGAGGCCTGTACTAATTTGGTCAGAGGGACATAAAGGACACTTTTTGCTCCTTGCCCTTCTAGGTCGACTAGTTCCAGGGGACTATGAGTATCTCTCAAACTGTCCTGTAATTGTGGTGGGTCACCTGTCCTCTTGATCAAGGAGGCTGAGGAGACCCCACTAAATGGACTTGAACCAGTGTCCAGTCTACAAAGAGTAGAGTCAACACAGAGGCATCATTTCCTCCATGCTTCCAAGAGAAGCCAGCCATGGTCGAGCCGGACCTTTGGCTTATCTTCACATAGGCAAACTGGTAAAAGTAAGTAGCCAGGGGCTCCTCCCAAGCCCATTTGACCCCTGAGGAACAGATCCTCAAATGGCCTTAAGAGTAAAAATAAATCAGGTTTAACTCTATGACTCTATGACCTTAAACACCCAAAAGGAAAGTATAACCAAAGATTAACTGGGCCAACATAATTTTTTAAGGGTCCGTATGTATAGCTAAAGGCTACATAACAAACAACAATGCCAGATAGGAGATACCATCTTTTGAGTTGTTGGCCAGGGTGGCCCAAGGGACTCCCAGATAGTAACCCAGCATAGAACTGGGAGAATGAACAGCAGACCCCAATCTTATCCAAAGGACTATTGACAACTGATTGCTGCTAGATGAGGAACAGCTGACCTTCCTAAAACAAAGACCTCTAGATAGACTGACTAGATTCACCAAATAGACAAGTAATGGGGAACAGCTGCGTGTGAGGACATCACAGCAGATAGTAGCAGGGATAACAAAGTATAAGGGCTCTAGTGGGGGGAGGAGGCTATGGGAAGGTGCCATATGGGAAGTGTGTGTACAGTTGAATAAGATGGTTTGGGATGTTCTGTGTGATATACACACACAAAAAAAATTTTTTTTAATGAGTTATATTTGAGGAGGAAACATAAAAAGTTACATCATGTTAATTAGTAGAGGTGATAAACATTACCACTGAAATCTACCCAATTACGTTATAGACATACATAGGTGCCAAGGATCCGAGTGCAACTGACTATGACTAGTAATAATCAGATACATACAGATTAGAGATGCATGCACCAACATCTCAGTGTTATGAGCAAAAACAATGAGTCTTTCTGTAAGAAACATTATTTTTTAAAATGAAATGGAGATCTTTTTTAGAGGTTAAAAACTCATTCGATTTTATGCCTTACAGGGCTTATACTGAGTTCAATATTGTATAACTGTATTAATTCAACAGCAAACCTAAAAATTTTATAGCCACTTTTGAAAGAGATGTATCTTTGCTCTGGAAACTGTTAGTGAGTATGTTCAAGCTGTAATGAAATGCTTCTTTTAAAAAAACAAAAATAAATAAAAATATTCTGACACTTTTGTTTTTAAACTAATAGGCTACCTATGGTTGAAATAAGCTTAGGCATAATGAATAAACTTCAAAGGCAGGCTGCAACAGAGAAAGGAAATATTGGGTCATTTATGGAAGTAAAAGAATAAGGACAAAAAGGACAAGGAAGGAATCATGATGCCAAGGATGAATGAAGTGGCAGTCCACATTTCCATCCAACTCAAGTAAGGATGGTAGAACTTCGAGCAGGAGACATAACTCCACAGTTAAGAGCACTGACTATGCTCTTGAAAAGCAGTTCAATTGCCAGCACCCACATGGTGACTCAAAACCATCTACAACTCCAATTCCAGGCATGTGATGCCATCTTCTGGCCTCCACAGTTTCTTGTACATATATGATTCATAAAAACTCACACAGGCACCCACACATGTATACATATATTCTTACAATACGTAAATATTTTTTAAAAAGAAAAGTGGAACCTGACTACTGACAGGAGCTTTGAATAAAAACACTGGACCCAGAAATATCTAATAGAACTGATAATCCAAAACATAGCTTAGCTTCAACTAAACTGATTCAGCATGGATTATTAATGAAAACCAAATGAAATAGGGAAGTCACATCACCTCACAGGACCTCTTTTCTTCCTCCATATGAATGACAGAACAAATATTTTATATCATTTTGTTAAATTAAATTAGTGAAATGTAAAGGAAAACAGAAAACAAATATAAAGTTTATGCAGAGATACAAAAACCTGTGTATTAGAAATAGAAAGTTTATAGACAGAATGTATTGATCTCTTTTCATCATTCATAAGAATTTGTAAAATACATAATGGAGCTAGAGTTCCTTTTCCCCAAATTACCTAAACATCATTTTCTGCAGTGTTTCTAAGTCACATTACAGTTATAGCTGAATTAAGAAGCATCCTGACCCATAATATTCATTTTAAGTCCAAGAGCAGAGCTGTACTCTGTGAAAGCATTTTTTCAGATGTCGTTCAGACCTGTGCTCCAGAGTCATGGCCTTGCTCATTCTTTTATTGAGATAGTAACTCCAGCATGAATTAGGGAAGTAGAAATCAGGACCCTCACTTATCAGAAAATCTTGCCCTTTGCCTAGAATATCACACTGAGAACAACAAACAGATTCATCATTGTTTGCAATGAGAAAAACACCCAGTGCTTCTGATATGTAAAGCATGCACACCCACATTCATCCACTGTCTTAGATGAGGGAAAGGAAGGGTTCTGAGGGACCAGAGGAGCATGTGACTCAATCAGCTTGTCTATATTATAAACAATAACTTTTTGGTTGCAACATTAAGTAAAAGTCTTTAGTCCAGATTATGTCCATATTGTAAGTCATTCCTGCAGTTTTTTCTCAGTATAGAAAGACCAAATTAGACTACAGATGTTTCTTTTAGAGCAATATTTATTTTTATATTTTGATTATACATTATGCATAACAAAACTGTGGTATATCTAGCTCTGTTATATATTTCCAGAAATTAGTACACTACCTAGTGATTAATAGATGTGCTGGATAGTTTAGTGTCAACTTGACACACCTGGGTTGAGGGAGCCTCAATTGGGGGATTGCCTCCATTGGACTGGCCTGTGGCCATGTCTGTGTGGCATCTTCTTGATTGTTGAGTGATGTGGAAGGGCCCAGCCCACTGCATGTAGTGCCATCCCTTGGCAGGTGGGCCTGTGTTGGATAAGAGAGCAAGCTGAGCAGGGGCCCTGGAAGCAAGCCAGTAAGCAGCGTTCCTCCATGGCCTGTGCTCCAGCTCCTGCTTCCAGGTTCCTGCCCTGAGTTCCTACCTTGGGCTCCCTGATGAACTACAACCTGGGAGATGTAAGCTGAATAAACCCATTCCTCCCCAAGTTGGTATTCGTCAGAGTATTTTGTCGCAGCAATGAAGAACAAACTAGGACAGAAATTGTTACCAGAGAGTGGGATATTGCTCTGACAAACCTAACCTTGGTGTTTTGGGGAGGACTGTGGAAGTGTTTGGAACGTTGGGCTGGAAAAGCCATTGCATGCTCAGAGTTTGTTGCAGTGGAGCTTGGAACAGTTATGCTGAAAGCGCTGTAGATGATGGAGGCCTGGCTTGTGAAGCTTCAAACGGAAGTGGAGACTATCAGGGCTGTTCGTGTGAGATTTTAGATTGAGAATCTGTGGGTTCTGGTTGGCTGGGGCTGAAGAATCAGCTGTGATTAAGAAGAGACCAGAACCTGAAGCAAAACCTTTGCTTTACTGGGACAATTGATGCTGGTTAGCTGGGGCTGAAAAAATCAGCTGTAAGTAACAAGAGACCAGCATCA
>NW_008345687.1:1154840-1163842 GCF_000622305.1 Nannospalax galili | reverse complement strand
GTCCAGCCTTGAGCTACTTTGCTGGACTTTGGTTTTGCTTAGGTGTGCCCAATTCTTCCCTTTGAAATAAGACAGTACTTGTTTTGGAATTTACAGAAGCCCACCCACAGTTGAGACTTTTAAAAGAGACTATTGACTGTTAAGTGTTTGGATTTTTTTTTTTTAAGGACTGTGGGGTTTTTAAGGTTGTTCTATCTTATGTTGTGATATTAATGTTAACATATCTTGGGGACAAAAAATGGAAAGCTTATGGTTTAATAGTGATGTGTTTGTGTGTCAAGTTGACAAGGGGTCAATTGTGCTGGATAGTTTAGTGTCAACTTGACACACCTGGGTTGAGGGAGCCTCAATTGGGGGATTGCCTCCATTGGACTGGCCTGTGGTCATGTCTGAGGGGCATCTTCTTGATTGTTGAGTGATGTAGGAGGGCCCACCCCACCGTGGGTAGTGCCATCCCTGGGCAGGTGGGCCTGTGTTGGACAAGAAGCAAGCTGAGCAGGGGCCCTGGAAGCAAGCCAGTAAGCAGTGTTCCTCCATGGCCTGTGCTCCAGCTCCTGCCTCCAGGTTCCTGCCCTGAGTTCCTACCTTGGGCTCCCTGATGAACTGCGACCTGGGAGATGTAAGCTGAATAAACCCTTTCCTCCCCAAGTTGGTATTCGTCAGAGTATTTTGTCACAGCAATGAAGGACAAACTAGGACAATAGATAAGTATAAGTTGGAAGAAATAAATCACAATGACAAATATAAGTATATCTTAAATACTTTCGTTATGATTTAAAAAAATAGTATCAAGCAGAAGGCTATAGGAAATTGCAGTGACAAACATCCTATTAACTACTTTGAAACAGATTTATCTTGATTTCCATATAATTCTCTTCTATTTTGTTCCTTTTTAAAATATTTATTTGTATTTCATGTGTATGAATATATTGCCTACTTGTATGCACCCATGTTGTACAATACCCACATGGCAGCTAACAACTGTCTGTAACTCCAGTTCCAGAAGATCCAACAGCCTCTTCTGACCTCCGTAGGCATTGCATGACACGAGTGCACTTACCTACATGCAGGTAACACATGCATACACATAAAATAAAAATAATAAATAAAAAATTTTTAAGTAAGAATTAAGCAATATAGTTACAAGTTGACTTATAGCCAAACTTAAGTGTATGAGTTCTCAGTTTTTGTTCTAATTATTACATAATTACTGTAAATCTGGGGGTGAAGGAAGGAGAGGAGGGATGTATATATAAATATGAAAAAAATCCTTATTCCAGTTAATGTAAATTTTTTCCATTATTTATCTGGAGACTTTGTATCTTTGCTTTCCTCTCTGTCATTTTGATGTTATAAAAATTAGGAATATGGGGCTGGAGAGATAGCACAACAATTAAGAGCATTGGCTGTTCTTTCCAGGGGACCCAGGTTTCATTCCCAGAACCCACATGGCAGCTAACAACCATCTGTAATTCCAGTTCCAGAAGATCCCACATCCTCTTCTGTCCTCCTCAGGGATTGCACAACATGGGTGCACTTACATGCATGCAGGCAGTACATGCATACACATAAAAATAACAAACGAAATAATTTTTTAAATTGGGAACAGGGAAAGTTGAGAAAAGAAGATATTGTAACCAGACATTTATGACAAAGAGAGGAACAAGGCACATAGTAGGATAGGTTTGTCCAGCAACTTTTCTAAAGACTTAGATTTCTTTTTCTTTTTAAAAAGAGTAGTGGCCATTGGGTGGAAGCTAGGTTCACCTCTTCTTCATTGCTCTAATCTCCAAGGCTGAACACTGGGCCTTCCCAGTCCCTGATCTGCCCTGCCCAGGCCCACCTGATGCAGGGTGGAGGCTGAGTCCCACCCTGTGATGTAGAATACTAGCTGTCAGTGCCTGGTTTTACTTAAAGGCAATTCAGCAGACATCCTCTGAGATTGACTATGTAGAAATCTTGTATGTACTTATCTAGTGAAGTATTTCTCACATCTTTTACTATCAGAGTACCATTCCAATCTTGCCTGGCAGTTGTGTTTCATAATAAAAGATCTTCACTGGGGACTGAGCAGCATTTAATAGTCTGTGTTTGTATTTTCCTTTAAAAAATATTTTTAATTGAATTTTTGCAATTTTCATACAATATATATTGAGGGTATTTAGATCCCCTCCTTCATCTGCACCTCCCCCCAAAACTGATGCCCACCCATAATAGAGTCTGTAGAGCTTGATTCGTGTCCCTAATTCTCCTTCAATGTGGGTTCATCCACAGGGCCCACCAACAGTCCCATCCCTCTAAGAGTTAGTCTATCCTTCTCCCAGCAGCCATTAATTGCCAAAAGTTCCTTAGTTTGGGTTATGATTTCTTACCCATTTCCCCATGCTTATGCTGGGTTGAAGAACTCTTTAAAAGAAGACCCGGGTTCGAATCCCAGCATTCACATGGCAGCTAACAGCTGTCCATAACTCCAGTCCCAGGGAATCCAACAGCCTCTTCTGACCTCCACGGGCATTGAAGGACATGAGTGCACTTGCCTATGTGCAGGCAATACACGCATATGCATAAAATAAAAATAAAAATAAATTAAGGGGCTGGAGAGATGGCTCAGCAGTTAAGAACACTGACTGCTCTTGCAAAGGACCCGGGTTCAATTCCCAGCACCCACATGGCGGCTACAAACCATCCTTAGCTCCAGTTCCAGGGGGATCCAAAGCCCTCTTCTGACCTCCATGGCACTGCCCAACACGGGTGCACTCACATACATGCAAGCAATACACTCATACACATAAAAATAATAAAATACATTTAAAAACCAAAATTAAATGTATGATCCAGTCATACCACTCCTTGGTGTATACCCATCCTACTATGGAGATCCTTGCATAGCCATGTTTGTTGTTGCTCTTTTCACAATAGCTAAGAAATGGGAACAACCAAAATGTTCATCAATTGATGAATAGATAATGAAAATGTGGTATATTTACACAATGGAGATCTACTCAAGGATAAAGAAAAACAAAATCATAAAATTTCAGGTAAACGGATAGAACTAGAAACTGTTATACTAAGTGAAGTAACGCAGACTCAGAAAAACAAGTGGCACGTGTTCTTTTTCATTTCTGAATCTTAGCTCTAAATCTCTAGATATGAGTATATATCCTGATACAACACCAGGAGCCAGGAAAAAGGAAAGGAACCGTGGGAAAAAAGGGAAAAAAGAAGCTCAAGAGAAGGGGATAGTAGGAGACAGGTGCTATTAAGGGGAAGTGGGAAAAGGGGGAGTACTTTAAACTGGTGGAGGATGAGGGAGGGTTATACAGCAGGAGTGAGAAGAGAGATAAGTAATGCTTAGATGTTATGAAAAACCAGAGGGAAATATATTAGTTCAAAGTCCTACTGAAAAATACATATACAATAAAAATAAGAGCACATGTATACAGCTGAAGGCTGTATAACAAGAAACACAGTGCCAGGCAGGAGAAACCTTCCTTCCAGTTGTTGGTTAGGGTAGTCCAAGAAACTCCCGAAATAACAAGGCTATTGTCACGGCCCTTGATTTCCTCCCAGAACTTGAAGGTAAGACCCTATTTCTGAAGAGGCCATACTTTGGACACGGGACTTGGAGCAATCTAGCTGGAACTGACCTGGAAGCCTCCTCCCTGAAGACTAGGACTTAGATTTTTTTCTTTTCTTTCCTTTTTTTTTTTTTTTTTTGGTCTTTTTGAAACAGGGTCTCTCTGTAGCTCAGCTGGCCTGGAACTCAGAGATCTGCCTGTCTCTGCCTCCCTAGTGCTGGGATTAAAGGCATGTGTGTGCCACATACCTGGCTAGGACTTAGATTTTTAAGATCACAAGTATTTAAGATGACTTGATGAATGGTTTCCAACATCAAAGAAATAAATATTTTAAATAGACATGAAATAAAAATAGAGTTAAGAGTATTCTAACACTTTTTTTGTTTTTTGGGGTTTTGGGGTTTTTTTGTTTGTTTGTTTTGTTTTGTTTTGTTTTGTTTTGGTCTTTTTGAGACAGGGTCTCCCTGTAGCTCTCAGTGTCATAGCTTGAGTCAGGCTGTGCAATGCTGTCCCTCTGCAGGCCACCACATGAAAGCCCATGCAGTACCCCATGTAATCTGAACATCTCCCCATCTCTTTCTGTAATCATGGGAGCAGCTGTAATTTCATGACTTTGGGGTTATAAGAAAAAGAAATTCCTCTTTAAATAATTTTCCCCCTAATCTTCAAGTTCAAAGAAACCTAATTTAAATTTGGTTATTTTTGTTGAGCTCTTCTGTTTCCCTGAAATTTTCATAATGAGATGCATGTTAAAAAGCATAGCTTGATACATCCTTTCTATTCATCTCTCATTTAGAAGAGAGATGACCCTCGTAAAGATTCAGTGTGGAGGTCAGAGGACAATTTGTGGGAATTGGTTCTTTCCTTCCACCATGTGGATCTTGGAGATGGAACTCTAGTCATGAGGCTTGTGGAGGGTGCCTTTACCCTGCTTTGAGCTGTCTCACAAGCCCACCCTGGGAATTTTGTAGTCACAATTATGTATTGTATTTCTTTAGTGGGGCTTCTAAATTCTATATGATGCTCCAGATCAGTGTTACCATACCCTCTAAACTTTTCAAAATCTTTAATATTGAAAGTAATATTTAAAATTAAATAGCAATTCTAGTTAAAAGAAATCAAGCCATAGAGAACAGTCTAACAAAAGTACCTTTGCATGCACCTTTCATCCTCCAACAGGAACCAGATAAGTATTTCTCCACATATAAACAGGTTCATATTGTCAAATGCAATATTATGAAGAGGAACTTCTCTTGTCATAGAAAGGCCAAGAGGGGTTCTGGTCACTTGCTCCCCCTTCAGCTCAAAACAATTCACCTCTAGGGAATGTGATTGGTTGTGTCCTCTCAACATAGCTTGAAAAATTAATATAGTATTAATAATAACTACAACACCTCAGTGGGAAACTTTTCAGTATATAAGCACTTCATCATAGAAAACTTGACCAAGTAAGGCTGTAAGATACTCATTGCCATAGGATGAACAGCCATTTGCTGATGGGGAGAGCTATATCTGTCACAAAAGGACTGAGGAAGACGAGTTTTTGAGGCTTACTCTGACCAGCAGATTCCTCTGGTATGTTAGGAGACAGCAAAAACAACTTACAGAGGCACTTGCATTCTAAGTGTCAGAAGTTACTGTTTATTGTTCTTAGGTATTAGAAATCTGTGGGCACATGCTAGACGTTATGGCTCATGCCTTTAATTCCAGCACTAGGGAAGCAGAGGCAGGTGGCTCTCTGTGAGTTCAAGGCTAGCCTGCTCTACATAGCAAATTCCAGCCCAGCTGGAATTTGATCTCAAAAAAAAAGGGGGAGAAGGAAGAAGAAGGAGGGAAGAGGAGGGAAGGAGGGAGGGAAGGAAGGAAGGAAGGAAGGAAGGAAGGAAGGAAGGAAGGAAGAAAATCTGTGGATGTTGTCCCATCCCTTGGCATGTAACCAAAGGACTCATCATACTGTAGAGATACCTGTACATCCATGTTTGTTGCTGCTCTCTTCACAATAACTAAGAAATAGAAACAACCTAAATGTCCCTGAACTGACAAATGGATAATGAAAATGTGGTACATCTACGCAGAGGAGTTCTACTTAGCAGTAAGAAAAGATGAAATTTTGAACCGTCCTTAACTCCAGTTCCAGGGGAATCCAAAACCCTCTTCTGACCTCCGTGGCATTGCACGACACAGGTGGGCTCACATACATGCAGGCAATACACTCATACACATAAAATAAAAATAAATAAAATATTTAATAAAAGAAAATATGAAATTATAAAATTTGCAGGTAAATGGATAGAATTAGAGAGTAAATAGATGGAACTAGAGAGTGTTACACTAAGTGAAATAATACAAATGGAGAAAAGCAAGCGACATATGTTCTCCCTCATTTGTGGATTGTAGCACCAATCACTTATATATAAGTATACATTCTGATGTAAAACCAGGAGCCAGGAAACTGGAAAAGAAAGAACCTGAAAGGGAAATAGTAGGGAACAGATGTTACCAGGGGGTTGGTGGGGAAAGTGGGAGGTTAGGCTGTGAAGGGAGGAGGGTGGGACATGAAGGGGCCAAGATAAGGGCAGGAACTCAGGAGAGGGGAGATAGTGGGAGGTGACTGTTATTGAGGGGATAGTGGGGATGATGGGGTCACTTAGACTAGGGAGGGAGGAGGGAGGCAGAATGGAAGATAAAAGAGATGAATGAATCTTGGAGGGTTAGGAAACACAGAGGGAAATGTGATGTCCTCAAAACCCCATGAGAAATGCACCTACAGTGTCTGAACATTTGTGAAATGTATATCTGGGAACTTCTGGGCAAGGAACAGAGTACCAGACAAAAGAAGCCTCCTTGGTGAGAGTGGTCCAGGAAACTCCCAATGTAACACAGGCTATTGCCAAACCTTTTGGTTATCTCCCAGAACTAGCAGGTAAGACCCTACCCCTGAAGACAGGACATACTTTGGATACAAGACTCGAAGAAATGGAGCAGGAACTGACCTAGTAGCCTTCTAACCAAAGTTTAGCAATCATAATGCTAGATGATGATATGCAAACTACCAAGGGAGAAAAACAATGGCCCAACCCATCCCTAAAGCCTAATAATTATAACAACCTGCATGGAAGACTACCTCTATTCGTGCAGTAGTGGCACTGTTACCTGGGGGCACTCAATAGCTACCTACTTAAAGCCCTCTCAATGGGAGTGAACTCATGGGTGGCACTGTAAACTCAGTCACATACACATGGCAGGAGAGAACATAGATCCTAGAGAAAACCCTATCTCTTTCATATCTATAGACAAATGAAATTTCTTACTATATGCTAAATATTGATCCTTATATTTACAAACAATCTTGCTGTTCAAAGAAGCTTCTTTTGCAACAGATGGAGGCTACTGCAGAATTTCACAACTGGTCAGGCATAGAGAACATACATCTGAGAGATGTCCAGTACTAGATGGCACATTGACAGTTGAACCTCTACAACTATGGCTCATGGAACATAGCAGAATAAGGGGTAGAGAGAAAACTAATGCATCCCTCAACTCTCACCAGTAAAGCTTCCTTATACAACAGAGTGTGATACAATTAGCCAAGTTTTAAAAAATAAGAAATTGCAGAGTGTAGAATAGGAATCTCACCCACCCATAGCTCAAGGACCATTGCAGAAAAGGGGACAGAAACATTGTAAGAGCCAGAACTGGTTCATGAAAACAGGGAAGCTGAAGCTTTCAGACCACTGGAAACTTGCACATATGAACTTGTGGCAAAGGTGACATCAAGCACAGGACCCATGCCAACTCAATTAAACAAGGGCCCAGAGAGGAAGAGAGAAATCGGTGGTGGGCCAGCACTAGACTGAGAAGTACTGGAGACTGATTGCTACCAGGTGAAGGAGAGTATGACTTACATACGGTCTCTAGATGGGCTGACTGGACTCCAGTGGACAAATTTACACTGAAGGACATTTGGGTACAAATGCTTGACTGGACAGGACTTAACATGTATGGCAGAATACATGAGGTCCAGTGGGGGTATGGGGGGCATGGATGGGGGAGGGGGCCTAAATTTGATTAAGAACTGTTGTATGAAATTACAAAAGCTCAATAAAAATTAAGAAAATTTTAAAAAATTAAAGAAATTTTTTAAAAAATCTGTGGAAGCATACCTCAGATTTCGAAAAGTAAGTTTCCCCTTTTTTGCTAAGTATGACACTGTTTTTTGAAAAAAATCTTAAAATGGCTTAAATCCAAGAAGATCTGCAAAATACTCAGAGAAAATGCCTTCCATGCCCTACATGTCACCAAGCTTCCTTCTAACTATACCTTGAACTTTGTCCCCTGGAGTTTTGAATGTTGTGCAATCATTTCCCAATATGACAGTTTGCTTGGCTCCAGCTTTCCTATGTATTCAATGACATGCCTGTCTTTTAGGAATAATGCTACTTTAGAAACATGGCCTTCGTTTTCACTATGATTCCAAAATGTCAATTTCTTAGTCATATAATTTGTCAAGCTGGTTGATTGTTTTCTGATCATAATCTTCTATTATTTCTTTACTCATTTGGTGATCACAACTTTGTTTCCTGGAAAAAAAAAAAACTAGGGGTACAGAAAGAAACAAATAGGCACTGAAGTCAATGTCCACGCTGGCCGATTCATATCTGGAATCCTCCAGTGCAACCAGGCATTTAGCTCATGTGTTTTATTCCACGGTGTCACCAACTAGGTAAGAGACTTGGATATTTCCATTTTGGTACAAGTTCTCATACCCAAGAATGCCCAGAAACAGATTCTGTGCTTAATTCTTTGTTCACTTATTTTCCTTTATATGTGTGTTGTTAAGCTAATACCTAGGGGACAAGTTATTTCTCCTCTACGGATTAAGTTCCTACCACTAACACATATGATTCTAATCATGGCTTATTTGGAAATGGCCCATACTGGGTCTATGCACTATAAATTCCTAACTAGAAAACCAAAATTCTGTAGCCACTTAGGGAGACTGATTATATTGCCAATTAGGCTTTATAGCAGTAGTTAAGAAATGATTGCTTTTGTAAAATGACTCCTTACCAAGAATTAGGAAAGATCTATTTGGGGTTCTTGCTTGCACTACCCTGTTGGGGCCACAGATCCGAGCTCTTGCTCCCATTGGCTTCCTTTCTTCCTCATCAATATGCTCATCACTAATTACAACTTGGAGATTCTATCTTATAATCACAGTCTCTAATCCACTGACATCTCACCCTGCCTTTCCTTTATTTAAAGCATTATTGAATTTGAATGACATTTTTGGCAAGCAGGAGGATGGGTTAGCTTTTCCTAGTCTTCTAAGCTACAATGGATAGAAAAAAAAAAAAAAAAAAAAAAAAAAGGAGACTTATCCACCAATTTTGAAAATCCCTGGCCTGGGGGGAATCACCCCTT
>NW_008345687.1:1107647-1154796 GCF_000622305.1 Nannospalax galili | reverse complement strand
CATGGTGGTGCATGCCTTTAATCCCAGCACTCTGGAGACAGAGGCAGGCAGATCTCTGTGAGTTAAAGGTGAGCCTGGTCTACATAATGAGTTCTAGGACAGCTGGGGTTACAGAGAGACCCTGTCCCAAAATACAATGGAAAAAAAAAAAAAAAAAAAAAACAAAGTAGAGGAGCCTTATCCATCAATTTTGAAAATGCCTGGTCTGGGGAGAATGCCCGCTTCCATTTGTTTGACTCCATGGCCCCACTCCTCCTTCCATCAGGCTGGACTCAGGTAGACTGTGATCTACCCGAGTGTAGCCTGTCATGGTTACCAGCAACTGAGGTTATTAAATATACAAAATCATTTTACCAGATGATAAAGGAAGCTACTGTGTCTAAAAATTTCATATATCTAACGTGTTGTATAAACAGCCTAAATCCCTATACATTTTATAACTTCAGCAGTCTAAAGGTTAAAGCCTGTCAGTTGAATTTCACGAATCCCAGGAAGAAATGGGGACGTAGCACCAACTCTTCATTGTATACCAGTGATCAAACATCTCCTCATTACACTTCAATATTGTTGCCTGTAAAGGTCACCATTGCTGAACATAATCACACAAAATCAAAACTGCAAACTTTATATATCATGGAGGTAGTAAATAGCTTGGAGGTTTATTTTCTGGTACCTGAACAACAGTCTGAACCCATTTATAAATTTCTGGGAACTGTGGCATGAACCAGACATATTTGCGGTGCGTAACAATAGCTTCAATTAAATCAATTTCTTGTAAAGTTTTTTTTAGTCATTTTAGATGGAAAATATAACTCCCCTACAAACAAAGCATATGTCTGTCTTTTTTTAAATGCATTTCCTTCTCTTTTCTTCTTCTAAAGTGAATGTGATAACTATTTCTAAATCACCTTTAGGATAGAATGTCTAAAAGCCTAACACAAAGGGAAGTCATAAAGTCATTTAATGAAGCATTGGTATGCCCAATAAATCACACATGCTCCTGCCTTCTCTCGTCATTGATTTTCCTGTGCAGTGTTTGGGAAACCTGCCACCTTGAAATATCTATAGACATGGAGTAGAAGCCTGGCTTCATCCACACCAACATCAGCTGTTGCTTGTTACTATTCTGGGCCAAACACCTGAACTTTGTGTCCCTGTGTGAATCAAAATTGTCTCTTGAGCATGTATTATATCTCATTTAAAGCTTAAAGCCCTCCTGCAGTGACTTCTGGTTACACTTCAAATAAAATTCAACCTGTTCACCATGGTCGACAGAACCTAGAAGAAACTAACCCTTCTTATTATTCTGTTCTCAACTGTCATTGTTTCTCTCTGATGAACCTCAGTGACATGGAACTTGTATTGAACCTGTGAAGGTCACTGATGCCTAAAGACCTGTACTCTCACCCAGTGGAGCAGGTGCATCCTGTCCTCAGTCATGACATGGTGGCTTCTGTTTTCCTCTCATCTTTGTCAGAATGCTCTCCCACCAGAAAATACCACCCAAACCAGCTACTTTCTGGCCCTGCAATGTCTCTACATCCCACCTCCTTGCACTATTTGTGTCATAGAACTCACATGGCTGCAAACATGGATGAATTTTTTGGACATATGTTAAGTTAAATAAGCCAATCCCAGAGGAACAAATACAGCCTGATTCTACTTACAAGAAGTATCTAAAACAGTCAATATCATAGAAACAGAAAGTGGAGCACTGAGTGTCAAGAACTGGGGCAGGGAGCAGGAAAATAGTGTTTAATGAGTACTATTTTTATTTTTCAAAATGAAAAATTTCTAGAGATCTGGTATACAACAAAGTAAATATATTTAATGAACTGTTCAACGGAAAGTATTAAATGGTAAATTTTATGTACATTGTATTAGTCAGTGTTCTCTAAAGGAACAGAAATGATAAAATTAATATATGTGTATACATATATATATACATATATATTAAAGGAGGTTTGTTAAATTGGCTTAAAGGATAGGGTCCAAGTATCCCAACAGTGGCTGCATCACTCTAGTGAAGCTGAGAATCTCGTAGCCGCTCAGTCCGCAAGATTGGATGTCTCAGCAGTCCCAGTCCAGCACTGAAGGCCTAGGGGAATTTTTTGAAATCTGCTAAACTTCAATCTACATTGGAACCTGAAGTTGGTTCTAATATTGACAAAGGAGTGCCACAGCGCCAAGATAGGTAAACTCGCCAGTGAGAGAGAAGGCAAGCAAGTGAAAAGGCAAAGCTCTACACTGCTGTATCCTTTTATGTGGGCTGCCACCAGAAGGTTCTGCACACATTTGGGGTGGGTCTTCCAACTTCAAATAAGGTGATCAAGAGAATCTCTCACAGGTTAGTTAATTCCAGATCCTGTCAAATTCATGACCAAGATCAGCCATCCCATACATTTTTTTGCCACAATAAAAAACAGCAATAAATCAGATTCTTCCAGTCCTGTTTTCTGTAGTTTATAGTAGAAACAAGAATGCTTCATGAAGTAATTGTTCTTGACCAATTTCCTGCACTGTTCTTGGTGATAAAAGCTCATTAAAATTAGAGGGCAATGATCACTGAAAACTTTCAGTCAAGGAAAGCTGTCAAAAATCCCAAGAAAATGGGCTGATTAGATGACTTAGTCGGTGAAGTACTAACTGCAAAAGCTTGAGAACCTGAGTCTGGATTCCCAGCATTCATGTAAAAAGTGATACACAGTAAGTAACAGCAGCACTGGGAGACAGAAACAAGAGGATTCCCAGCACTTGCTGGCCACCTAGCCCAGCCAATCAACAAGCTCCAGGTTCAGTGAGAGACCCTGTCTCAAAAAACTAGGTGGACAGTGATTGAGGAAGACTGAGGTTAACTCCTTTTATTATAACAATGTATTCAATGATCATTTGATAAATGTCTAAGGCACTATAAATCTCTAAACATATACAAAAATATCAAAGAACAAATTAATCAAAAAGAAGCGAGAGTTTACAAATCTATTTCTGAGCAGTGTGATTCATTTCCTTCTTCTTAGAGAATATGTGTGCTCACATGCATACATGTTTTATTATTGTTTGATTCTTTACCAGATATAGATCATACCTGTCCATTCCAAAGAACTTTGATTCCCCTGAGTTCTCATCTTCTGTTGACCTCACATTGTCAATAGGATTCAGGCGTGAACCCTCTTTAAGGCAAGATTTCCTTGGAGCTCTGAGACTGACACATTCCTCATTTATGGCTTTTGCTGTCTGTGTTACATCCTGGACATGTGCACACTGCAGTTTCACAAGAAGACTGGCTTTCTATGTGAGCATGAAAGAGTTCCACATAGGAGCAGATAAGTGTTCTTTATAACTTTTGACTTCTTCATGCACTAGGTCTATTCAACATAATGACTTAATGCTGAACCGTTATATTTCCCACCGCTGCTGAACGTTATTTCATGAAGTTACATAGTTTTATGTTTCCTCTCCTATTTATGTTTGTTTGGGGAATTTGCAAAATGCTTTTTGATCTGCAATAAGATGAGGATCTTTTAGATTGCAAAATAATGGGACTACATGCTGTATGAACTGCTTTATCCTTTGTTCATTTTGCCCATTTTATTACACCCATTGGTAGCCAATAAATATGTCAACATGCTCTCATGTGAAACCTGTCAGACATGTGAGGCATGACTCCCCATCATTGGCTAGAAATCTGAAAACAAATTTATCCTTGAAAAGAAATGAATGATAGGTTAAAGTATTTAAATCAGGAAGGAAATGGTAGCAACGATTTTCTTAAATGGCCATATTTAAACAAAGAACACTCTTTTTTTACTTTAGAATTATTAAGACATCTCAATCTAAGTAGAAATCTGTAAAATAAGTGCTGCTAGCTGTAAGGGAAAAAATGGCTGCTGCCTAATCTCTCAGAGGCTGAACCTCTGTTACCTCAATCATACCATGGGTTTAAATCACTAAAAGGCGGGGACAAAACAGCATTAGCAATTGCTCTAAGCCTGCACTACCCAAAACAGTGGATACACTACTCAAAATTTAAAAAGCCACACTAGGTACAATTCAAGCTTTCACTATAAGGCTAGCAGCTACCATGTTGGACTGTGTAGAGAATATTTTCAATGCAGAAAGCCCAGTTGGCTAGCACTACTCTGAAGTGTGATGTGTGCACATTTGCCATCATTTTTAGTCTTGGAAATGTGCTCCACAGTCAAGTTGCTAAATGCCACTTGTCTCAACCTGCACCTGTCCAATCTTACAAAGAATTTTAAGAAATCTCTAATTTGAGGTAAATAACTAGTAAGAAGCTTTTTGTGAAATACAAGAGCCACTTTCATAGTTTAAGGATTCCAAAACATCTTTTAGAAAATACCTAATAATCCCTTTTAGACAATTGTTACATACTCTTGTCTTGGTTTTTCTGAATTTCAATGAACTTAGGGAGTAAGCAATAAACTTGTTTCCTATTAAATACCCAGAAGAGTTTTACATAATATAAAATATCTATTACTAAGGAGCTAAAACATGCATCATTCAATCCTTACCATGTCTTAATTATTTGAGTATTAGCTCCCTTCCTCAGTCAGAAAGTAAATAATACAGAATGGTTTTCTTTCTATTTTGTTTTAGTTTTGGTTTATGTATTTTGCCTGCATGTATGTAATACATATGCATGCAATGCCTGCAGAGGCCAGAAGAGGGTGTTAGATCTCATGGATCTGGACTTACAGATGGTTGTTAGCTGCCAAGGTGTTGGGAACTAAACCCAGGTCCCTTGCAAGAGCAGTCTGTACTCTTAGCTACAGAGCTATTTCTCCAGCCCCCTGAAAGGCTTTCTTTTATAGAGGAAGCAAGTGGATTTTTCTCAGTCCAAAATAAAATGGTGAGGGTGGAGGAGCTGTAATTAGGAGGAGGAATTTTAGTACGGGGACAATAGAAGGCTCCAATGGGAAATAAAATTTTTCTGCTCACATGGGTAAAACCGCATATTCGCCCAAAGAAACCTGTGTTTCCACGCACACCTTCACAGCCAAGCATGACCCCAACCTATTGTTCTTCCTTTTACTCTAAGGCTCACACAGCAACACATCACCAATCAGCATTCACTATGAGAGAGAGAGTTTCTAGGTAAAGTCATCAGTGGAGGAATCTATCTAATTCAAGCATATGTTAACCAGCCAGTAGAGGTCTTTTGGGTTTCTTCCTGGCCCTCCTCAAATGTTTCTTTTTTTATTTATTAGTATACAAACACTAGGTTTCCATGTGTCATTTTTAAACAAATTTTGTTTTGTTGTTTCTCTTCCTCTTGTCTTCCTGAGGCCTTCCAGGCTCTCATGTCCCATGAGTCCCTGTGTCCTCCATCCCCCTTTCTTCAACACCTCTTGCTCTCCTCCTCTGCCTCCTATCTAGTTTCATAGTCTGTGTCCACTCTCGTACCCCTTACATACTTACACAGCATTCAAAGTTAGGTCTCTCAGAAAACCTGAGTGGGGTTTCCAGCACCAGCATGGCAACTAACAACCATCCATGACTACAGTTCCAGGAGACCCATGCCCTCCTCTGCCCTCTGCAGGTATTGTATGCATGGAAGCATTTACAAACATGCAAGAAAGTGCTCATAAATGTAAAATAAATAAATATTTCTAAGTTAGGATCTGCTCAGCTTACATGAAAAAGGTTTTCTTCTGTTGCCTTAGGGATAAATATTGAAGCATTCAGGTATCTGCAAAATTCTTCCAAAGTAAGAAATTTTCTCTGATGGTTGTTTAAAACAAATAAGACCTTAAGCAATAAATAATATATATCCTCACACATACACAATTTCCATCATATGATCATGTATTCTACTTATTTAACAACTACTGAAAAAAAGAACAGTTTCCATTTTGGCCGGTGGCACACTAATATCTAAAATCTGCTGTAAAATTGCAGTTCCTGCTTTGTTTCCATGCTGCTGTTAGGAATAAATCAGCAACAAAATTAAAATTTGGCCACCACCTGCCAGAGTTTTCGTTTTACCACACAAAAACTCAAAAGAGATGGGAAAACTCAAGTCTAATAAGATTATCATCATCTTTTGGGGGGAAGAGGAAGTATATATGCAACTAAATGTATGCCTCTCTTCACTGAGCAGAAGATTGTAATCATAGCTAAAGTCTCGGGTTTTTGCTTCTCTGCACAAAAACGAAGCCAGTGGTGTGTAGCTGAGTGCATTCCAGGCAGCAGTAGCATATCATTAGCATATCAGTGACAGCAACAGAAATACACAAAAACAAAAACATGGCATGCAAATGAAAAAAGGCAAGGGTTTGCTTCAAAGGAGAAACTGTTCTCCTTGTTGCTTTTAGAATAGGTCTTTACATGATCCATTATCATATGACAACCCAAGTTTTCAAAATCTGGACATTTTAGGAAATTAAATAAGAAACTAGGAACTGAGAATTGTAGACAGTGTCCCTAAGTCACACTGTGTTCCAGGGCATATGGTTACCTCCTAGCTCTCCAAACTGTATCATCCAGCCAACCAAGGCTAAAGCCTGTGTTTGTTAAGCAATAAGAAATGAACCTGCAATGAAAACACTGAATTAACATTCTAAGCTCACGGTACAGGTTATAAAACATTATAGATATATAGCAGGATATGGTGGTACATGCCTTTGATCCCAGCACTTAAGAGGCAGAAACAGGCAGATCTCTGTGAGACCAAGGTCAGTCTGGTTTACATATGAAATTCCTGGCCAGCTGGGGCTATAGGGAGACCCTGCCCACCCCCCACCAAAGAAACAATAGAGATCTTTTAAAGCATACTACATATGTGCACGTGCCTCTGTGTGTGAGTGTGTATGTGTGTCCCCATGCCCATGTATTGACAGAGAGAGATCCCCATGTCCATGTATTGACAGAGAGAGATACACACACACTCCCAATAAAATTTACTTCTCATAGGCCAAGAGAGATCTTTTTTGGTTTTGTCAACAGGGACTTTTTGCCTTCTCAGTCTCCTGGAATCTAATTATCATCTGTATCCATAAGCAGAAGGAATTAAAAAGCAAGGAAGAACCCTTGTAGGGGAATTTATGGAGACTGGCACCTCCAGGTAGAGAGATATCACCTACATTTCATTAGTTAAAGTGAAGTCACATGTTCACACCCAACTACAAAACAGGCTAGGAAATACAGTCAAGCAGTGTGTCCCCAAAAATGAGAATGCAAATTTTTGGTGACTATATCAGAATTTTCTTTTTTCTAGACCAGGCTGGCCTCCATCTCAGAGAGATCTGCCTGCCTCTGCCTCCTGAGTACTGGGATTAAAGCTGTGTATTACCATGTCTGGTCCCATATCAGAATTTTCTATACTTTGCATTTTCTTATGGCACTCAGTGCAGGAAGTCATACATTTTTTTAAGTGGAAGATAGTCCACTAGGAGAAAAAATGTAAGTTATGCTATTTACAACTCTTTTACAACCATAGAAAGCCTTGACATCTTCTGTGATTTGAGCCCTATGCTGCTGTCCCGAGTAGAATTCTATAAGTTTGGCTGTATATGAATGTGTGTTGAGACTAAAAGAAAAATTCTAGTTCACTTATAAATACTAGTGATTTTTTAAGTCTCACTTCATGGAGGATTTCTTTAACAAATAACATCAAAGAAGAAACTAGAAGTTGTTTTTGAAAATATGACTAATATGTCTATCCTTGTAGAAAAGAAACAGTAGGAAAATATTGATCAAGTCACATAAAAGTCATAAAGAAAGGTTCTCTCCAAAAGGCATATGTACATAATTCATGATGAAACTTGAACATAAAGCTAAAAATTAGCAATATTTTCTCAGTGTGAGCATGACCTATTTTACTCAGCTATAAAAGAAAATTTTATGAAGTCAGAATGTTTTTATTATGGTATATTCCCTTTAGTTAATTAGACTTTGTTTCCAAATCTATGACGTGTGCTCTAAAAATTCTAAACTATTCATAAAATGTATTGGAAGAACAGATTGAGGTTTCATTATTTATAACTCAGTCAAGATACCAAACTGACTAGATTGCAAACCTGCTGATACGGTACCTTTCTTACCACTCTTCAAGTTGTTGTTGTTGTTTCTAATTTATGTGCAAATTGAATTTGCCTAATGCATATAGTAAGCTTTTTCCCTCTCTCTTTTAGCAATATTCTATACAGTATGATTTAAACAGTTTTCCCTGCATCTTATAAAAAGATGACTTACCAAACAGATTTATTCATCTTCTTTGTTTTTCATGTTACTTTTCAGACACCCCATCCAGCGACTGGAACCACCTCCTCCTACCATAAGCTAAATATTCATCAGGAAGCAAAAAGCTTCCTATGTCCTGACCAGATTTAACTCAGCTAAGGAAAATACAGAATTCTGTTGTAGCTTATGTTGATAGCGCAGAAATCAGGACCTGGGGATTCTGTTTTCAATATTGGTTCTAACTTTGTGTGATGATCTGCTATGTAGCATCCATTTACATTCTCAAAAAAAATGTTTTGAAGATGGAATTATCTAAATTTTCATGCCTTCACATTTTCTGATTTGGTCTCTCTCTTCTCTCTCTCTCTTTCTCTCCTGGGAAAACTGCTTAATTTTTCTGTCTCTCTCTTCTCTCTCTCTCTTTCTCTCTCTCTCTCTCTCTCTCTCTCTCTCTCTCTCTCTCTCTCTCTTTCTCCAGGACCAGAGGAGGATGTCAGACGTCCTGCTCTGTCATTCTCCACTGTATTTTTTTGAGATAGGGTCTCTCAGTGAACCTAGAATTGCTGGTGGCCGGGAAGCCCCAGTGATCTTCCCATCTCCAGCCTCCACAGCATTAAGGTTACACGTGCATTCCCAGCTACATTCATCTTTTTACGTGGGTGTTGGGATTTGAACTCGGGTCCTTATGCTTGTATAGTAAGTGCTCCTACCCACTGAGCCATCTCTCCAGCCTGTGATTTGTTTGGTTTTTTTTGTTTGTTTTGTTTTTTCTTTTAGACAAGTGTGTTGTGTGACACTATTCCTGGGGAGATGTAAGCAAACATTTACTCACCCCAAATAAGGAACCAATGACAGAACAAAGTAAGGATACCACCAAAGTCCGAAGACAGCTGCATCTCTAAAGCTCACCCGACCATGGGTGACAGCTCACACAAGTAAGAAATCTGAAGCCCACTGCACAATCTATAGGCATCTCAACAGGTTAGAGTATATCTCCTCTAGGTAGCTCAGTTGGCCTGAGCCTCTCTAGGCAGCTCAGCTAGTTCCAGCTTCTTCCAGACAGCTTGGCTGGCCTGAGCCTCTTCTAGGCACCTTGGCTTGTCTAAGAATGTCTCTTAGCAGTCCTTAGGTCTAATATATGCTTGGGGAGAGAGGGAATTCCTGAAACAGGTCAACTTCAGGGACTTCCTGAAGCTATTGAGTTGCTTACCTCCCTTTAAAACATCTTGCTGTTCACCTCTCTTTGGAATATCCCTTCTTAAAGAGCTCCCCCAAGATGGAATGTTTTCTCCAATTGCTACAAAAGTATGTCTAAGTCAAGGTTGAGCCCCATCTAACAATACTCTCCCACTTCAACCTCCCAAGTACTGACTTTACAGCTCGTGCTGTCATACCAACATCTATATTTCTCATTCTTAGAAGTACTTAATGTCTGAACCTGTGAACAAAGGAAACAGAAAACAGCCACTGTTCCAGAAGATTGCCCAGTTCAGCTGATGAAACAGAACTATAACCACCTTTCTACCATGATTACCAGACTCTCAGGGTCCTGGAAATGCTGTCAAATACTATAGTCTTCAGTGAGACATTTGAAAAGATGAAAAGCCTCTAAACATGACAGGAATCATTTCCAAAGTGTCAGTCCTACTGAATAACAATGTTGTAGGACTGTAGGGAAATCTTAATTCTCTGTATTTGCTTGGCAACAATTGCAAGTCTGTTGGTGTTTAAATAGACTGCCCTGACCATATTCTCTTGCATATTCACCAAGAAATGTTAGCAGAATTTCCTGCAAACATGGAAGCCTTTTATGGGATTGGGCCACCTACCTTCCAGATACATGTATCTTAGATAGCGATGACCATTATAAACACATGTTCATTACATTTCAACCACTGTAAATCTGGGGGTTGTTTATGATTATTGTCTGACCTACTCTAATCCTAACTTTCTAACCTATCTAACCCTAATTTTTACAATCTTCTATTTTTGCATTTTTGTTCCCTTACCATCCTTGTTCAAGCAAGCCCTAACAGGTCATGGGAAAGAGACTCTCCTAAAGGGTAATGCTGCCTTCATGTGACCATCAAGACTTTTATTCAAAGAGCTATGAATATATTTCTTCCACTTTCTCCATAGAAGTCGCCTCACCAATAAGACTTCATGTGAAGTCCCGGATCCTCTAGATTCATTGTTAGCCATGGTTCCATAACCAGTGCAGACATATGCCCATCTTTCATTCATTATCTTACAGAGAAAGGGGGCAACCAGAAGCAGTTCAGTGACTGTACTGAAATGCTATAGGACCTGCATGTGACTGAGATGTTGCCACAGTGCAATCTAGATTAAATTAGGTCAATATTTTTGTTCTTCCTTGGAGAACTATTGACAGAAAGTCACTAATAAGATACAAGATTTGTATGAGGGGCAAAAATCAGTTCACCTTGAATAAATGCACTGAGTCTGAGCACCTGCTCTTCAGCTTTCTTTGGATCCTTATTTGTTAATGTGAAGCCACAGCCCAAGGGACCTAATTCTCTGAGCTATTCATTGTACAAATTCACCCTCAAAGGAAATGATTTCCCTTCACTGGCATAAACATTACCAAATGAGAAATTGTTGTTTGACTGTTAACTGTTCTTCTGTTCTTTTCTCCATCTACCAAATGCCTTATTCTCTGCCAGCTATTTCTAACAATATTTAATCACTCTCATCTGGTGGTCCATGCTGGGTGTAGAGTGGGACCTCAGATGGGGCAGTCATTGAAACATCTACATGTGGCCTTTCCATGTTTTCTTGGCTTTTTCAAAGCATATACAAGGCTCAAAAGGACCAAGTATCCCAAGAGATAAATCAAATAAAAATTATTCTCTTTTCTAACTTAGCTTTGGAAGTCAAGCAGGTTAAGTTCTGCCACAGTGTAATGGCTAAACATGCATTGCTCATTTTTCAAAAGAATTAGCCTACACTTCATGATGGAAAGACTGTCAAAGAAATGGAGAATTGTAAAACCATCAAAGCCTTCCAAAATCATTTCTATTGTTACTATACACAAAACACAATCATTCCTCTACACTGCCCCAAATTCTTACTTATTGTGACATCAGGTTCATTTGGTCTAAAATCTCAGAATCAAAACTAGACAAGAAAGCCAGGCATGGTGGCACACACCTCTAATCCCAGCATCAGAAGGCAGAGGCAGGCATATCTCTGTGAGTTCAAGGCCAGCTTGGTCTACATAGTGAGTTCTAGGCCAGCTGGGGCTACAGGGAGACCCTGGATCAAAAAAAAAGAAACAAAAACAGACAAGAATACAGATGAGAGACCTCTGGCCTTTGGTAGGATAAGGCTGAGACCTTAGCAGACAGCCTGAGAGTACCTACTCTGACTTCTGTTGGTTAGGGGCTGAGACCTCAGCAGACCACCAATGAGTGCCTATTCTGGCCTCCTTCTGGCATAGGGGCTGAGAGCTCAGCAGACTGCCTGAGAGTCCCAAAATCGGCACCCGCTTAGGGACCTTCCCAAATTTTGCTGTGAGTTCTTGCTAGTAGGAGTCCAAACCTTAGAAGGAAGCCTGAGTGTACCCAACTGGAGCTTCACTTGGGATTCTGTTGGCGCTCCTGAGTAGCTGATCTGAAGCCATCAGTTTCCTCCAAAATAAAACCTGAGAGAACCTGAAACCTGGGCCAACCAGCTTTACATAATCAATAAGAAAACAACCAAATCATACCAATAATACAAATGGAAGCAAACTTCAACTTACTTTTCAAACCAGAATCACAAACAACAAAAGAAATTCACATGTCAAAATCACAAAGAAAGAATAATAAAATGGAAAGCCAAAACACTGTGTCTCCATCCAACTCTACCAGTCCTGTAGAAGAATTCTACACAGAGAACCCCTTAGAGATAACCTAGGACACAGAATTTAAAAGAACAATCATAAACATGAGCAAGGAATTCAACGAATTTAAAGAACACACAAACAAACAAAAAGAAGATAGGGATAAAGTTCTGAATGAATTCACAAAAGAAACATTAAAGAAAACTCAGGCAGAAATGAAGAAGGAAGTGCAAAACTCAATAAGCCAACTTGAAACAGCAGGGGAAAGCCTCACCACTAGAATGAATGAAATGGAAAACAGAATATCAATACTGGAGGATAAAGTTGAAGAATTGGACCACTCAAGCAAAGACTATGAAAAAATTTTTAAAAACACTGGAATGAGATATACTATATACAGATGCACATGTGTGTTCCTCTCCACACATGCATGCAGGGTGGTGGAGTAGGAGGAGCAAAGCTGACAAGAGAGCAATTGAGAGGGAAAGGGAGAAGGGAGACCAGTGGTGATTAAGCTGGCATTGTTCTGTACTGATCAGTGGCTGCCTGCTATTGTTTTTCAGCATTTGACAATATACAAGAGATGTGGGACACTATGAAAAGACCAAATCTACATATCATAGGCCAAAAAGGAAGGAGAAGAATTTCAGGATAATGGTATTGATCAGATCTTAAACAGGATTGCAGAAGAGAATTTCCCAAAATTAAGGAATGACATCCCCATACAAATATAAGAAGCACATAGAACACCAAATAGACAGGATCGAAAAAGAAACTCCACATGGTATATCATAGTAAAAACACTAAATGTACAAAGAGAGAATACTAAAAGCTGGAAAAGAAAAAGAACAAGTCACATATAAAGGAAAGCCCAACAGGATTACAGCTGACTTATCAACACAAACTATGAAAGCCAGAAGAGCCTGGACCAAGGTATTTCCAGTTCTACATGACAATAGATGCCAGCCCAGAATACTTTACCCGGCAAAAAATGTCTATTATAGTTAAGAGAAAAAGAAAAATCTTCCATGACACAAATAGCCTGAAAGAATACATGTCCATAAAACCAACCCTTCAAAGAATACTTGAAGCAATACAAAGAATGGAGAAAAAACAACTGTATCCCAGGGACAAAGAAATAAAATAAATAAAATAAATAAACATATAATTGAGGAAACACAAAATTTAAAAAAGAATGCAAACAGCAATCAAAATGATGGCTACCAACACACATCTTTCAATAATAACTTTAAATATCAATGGACTGAACTCCCCAGTCAAAAGACACAGACTAAGTGAATGGATTAAGAAATAAAATCCATCTCTTTGCTGCCTGCAAGAAACCCATCTCATCTTCAAGGACAGGTACTAACTTAAGGTAAAAGGATGGAAAAGAATATTCCAAGTAAATGGCACTAAGAAACAAGCAGGGGTTGCAATTCTAATATATGACAAAATAGACTTCAAAGTAAAACAAATCCGAAGAGATAAGAGGGTCATTTCATTCTGATCAAAGGAACAATTAACCAAGAAGATATTAAAATCTTGAACATATCTACACCAAACCCTGGTGCACCCAAATTCATAAAAACAACACTACAGGACTTCAAGACACAGATTAACCCCAACTCACTAAAAGTAGGGGACTTCAATGTCCACTATCTCCATTAGACAGATCAACTGGACAAAGAATAAACAGAGAGACATCTGAATTCAATTATACCATACGTCAAATGAACCTAACCAGATATCTTCTGAATATTCTACCCAAGCACCAAAGAATACACATTCTACTAAGTAGCCCATAGAACTTTTTCAAAAATTGACCACATACTGAGGCGCAAAACAAACCTCAACAAATACAAAAAAATTTGAAATAAATCCATGCATTCTATCAGATTACAATGCAGTAAAGTTAAAAATTAACACTGGAAGAAGCCCTAGTCACTACAGGAACTCATGGCAATTAACACTCTCCTAAACAATGAGCAGGTCAAAGGAGAAATTAAGAAAGATGTGAAAGAATTCCTGGAATTCAAAGAAAAGGACAATACAATACAACAAAATCTCTGGGACACTTTAAAAGCCATCCTAAGAGGGAAGTTTATAGCCCTAAGTGCCTACATTAAAAAATTAGAAAGAGCCCAAATAAATGACCTAACACTAGAACTCAAGACACTGGAAAGACAAGAAAAAATGAAACTCAAACCCAGCACAAGAGAAAAAATAAAAAAAATCAGAGCAGAAATTAATGAAATAGAAACAAAGAAAACAATACAAAGAATCAATGAGTCTAAGAGCTGATTCTTTGAAAAACTAAACAAGACAGACAGACCCTTAGCCCAGTTAATGAAAAGAAAGAAGGAGCAAATCTAAATCAACAAAATCAGAAATGAAAGGGAAAACATCACAACAGACACCCAAAAGATCCAGACTATTATAAGGGAATACTTTAAAAACCTATACTCTACTAAATTTGAAAATCTAAAAGAAATGGATGGATATCTAAAATCATGGGGGGGGAAAGTTAAACCAAGAAGAGATAAACAGTTTAAACAGACCCATAACATATAGGAAATGGAAACAGTAATACAAAGCCCTCTGACTAAAAAAAGCCCAGGCCCAGATGGATTTACAGCAGAATTTTACCAGAAATGTAAAGAAGACCTCCAACCAATACTACTTAAATTATTCAAAATGATAGAAACAGAGAGAGAACTCCAAACTCCTTCTATGACATCAGCATCACTCTAATACCCAAACCAGGTAAAGACACAACCAAGAAAGAAAACTATAGATCCATATCTTTATGAACATAGATACAAAAATTCTCAACAAAATACTTGCAAACCACCTGGAGAGGTACATCAAAAAGATTATTCACCATGATCAAATAGGCTTTGTTCCAGAGATGCTGGGATGGTTCAATATATGCAAGTCAATAAACATCATCAATCATATAAACGGACTCAAAGACAAAAACACATGGTCATCTCAATAGACTTAGAGAAGGCTTTTGACAAAATTCAACATACATTTATGTTCAAACTCCTAGAGGGAATTGGACTGGAGGGAACATACCTCAACATAATTAAAGCTATATATAACAAACCCACAGCCAACATCATTCTAAATGGAGAAAAACTGGAAGCATTCCCATTAAAATCAGGAACCAAACAAGGATGTCCACTATTTCCATGCCTTTTCAACATAGTGCTTGAAACTCCTGTTAGAGCAATACGTCAAGAGAAAGAAATTAAAAGAGTACTAATTGGAAAAGAAGAGGTCAAGCTATTCCTTTTTGTAGACGATATGATACTATACCTAAGAGATCCCAAAAGTTCCACCAGAAAACTCCAAGAACTAATCACACTTCCAGTACAGTAGCAGGTTATAAAATCAATCTACAAAAAGCAGCATTCTTTCTATATACCAATAACAAGCAATTGGAGAAAAAAGTACAAGGAAATACTCTCATTCACAATTGCTGCAAAAAAATAAAATAAAATATCTTGGAATAAACCTGACCAAAGACAACAAGATCTCTACAATGAAAATTTTAAATCATTAAACATAGAGACTGAGGAGGACACCAGGAGATAGAAGGACCTCCCATGCTCATGGATGAGAAGAATTAATATTCTGAAAATGACCATCCTATCAAAAGCAATATATAGAGTCAGTGCAATCCTAATCAAAATCCCTATGACACACTTCACAGAATTAGAACAAATCATTCTTAAATTCATATAGAAGCACAAAAGACCTCAGATAGACAAAACAACCCTGAGCACAAAGAGCAATGCTGGGGGGATTACTATATCAGATCTCCAAGTTTACTACAGAGCTATAGACATAAAAATAGCATGGTACTGGCACAAAAATAGAAACATAAATTAATAGAACATCATTGAAGACCCAAACCTGAGTTCACACAATTTCAGCCACCTGATATTTGACAAAGGAGCCAAGAGCACACAACGGAGGAAAGACAGCATCTTCAACAAATGGTGCTGGCAAAACTGGATCTCCACCTGTGGAAGAATGAAACTAGATCCTTATCTTTCACTTTGCACAAAAGTCAACTCCAAATAGATCAAAGACCTCAATGTGAAACTGGAAACCCTGAAACTATTAGAAGAAAATATTGGCAGTAACTTACAAGATACAGGTGTAGGAAAGGATTTTCTAAATCAGAAGTTGCTCAGGAATTAAGGTCAGCAATCAAAAAGTGGGACCTCATTAAGCTAAGAAGCTTCTATACAGCAAAAGAAACAATCAAAAATGTGAAGAGAAAACCCACAGAATGGGAAAAAATCTTCAGCAGTGACACATCTGACAGACGTTTAACATCCAAAATATATACAGAACTCAAAAAACAAAGAATTAAGAAAATAAATGACCCAACTAAAAGATGAGTGAAAGATCTAAACAGAGAGTTCCCAAAGGAAGAAATAAAGATGGCTAAGAAACATCTCAAAAAGTGTTCAACACAATTAGTAATTAGGTAAATGCAAATTAACACCTTCCTTCATTGCTGGTGGGTTTGCAAACTTGTGCAACCCCTATGGAAAACAGTATGGAGAACTGTTAAAAAACTGAAAATGAACCTGGTTATACCACCCCTTGGCATATACCCAAAGGACTCATCTTATTGTAGGCACACTTGTATAACCATTTTTGTTGCTGCTCTTTTCACAATAGCTAAGAGATGGAAGCAACCTAAGTGTCCCTCAACTGACGAGTGGTTAACAAAAATGTGTTATATTTACACAATGGAGTTCTATTCAGCAGTAAAGAAAGATGAAATAATGAAATTTGCAGGTAAATGGATAGACCTAGGAACTGCTATACTAAGTGAAGTAATGCAGACTCAGAAAAATAAAAGATATATGTTCTGCCTCGTTTGTGGATCTTGGCCCCAAATCCTTTTAAATTCCATGCCCTTTTAATAAGGTGATGCTGTACAGCAGTCTCTTGTGCATGAAATAACTACCACCATCATGACTTCAGCTGTTCCTGATCACTAAACATTGTCACAATTGGGCTTGTTGATAGTTGTGCTCCTTCATTAAAGGAGAGGCAATCAGGTTCATTGGACCCTCACTGGTGTATCCAGGCACTCTTCCAGCCAACTCTATGTAATTTTGGCCCTAATCACACATGGCCTCCTGGATTTGGGGAGGGCTAAAGTATAAGATCTGGAGAAGGCTAAGGTGCATACCATCAGGTCATACATACATCTCAGCAACCCCTCAGTCATCTCTGTAAGTAACCTCAGGAAATTCATTGGTTCCCCAGGAAAACTTTAATCAAACATTGGTTTGACACTAGAATCTTAGAAGGGGATAAATATTGTTTAGTATCCCCAGGAAAAGAATTCTCACAACAGATGGAAATTTTATTTCTTAATGTTATTATGTCTCATAAATACTAAAAAAGAAAATAAGAATGTAAAAGATGTTAAAAGGACATATTTTCCAAAAGAGAAAAAACAAGAAAGCCTAAGCAAGTGACGAAGGTCTGTGCAGGTTTGTTATGATATGTAAAGGATGAGACAAAAGTAATATACACATAATCTTAAATTTTTTAGGTCATAGTTTAATCAACTAGTTTAAGGAACAAAATATATGTCTAGTCAAGGTTTATCTGAGAAGATTTGGTTTTTGCCCAAGCTTTATCTATAATAGCACACGGTAATTAAAAGTACCAGACTGGTGGAGCCAACATTCTTGGATGTTTAACAGCCATATTTTGAGGCCTATATTAATCTGGTCAGAGGGCCTTAAAGGACAGCTTTTGCTCCTTACCTTCCAAGGTTGACTAAGTTCCAGGGGACTATGGAACATCTCTCAAAATGTCCTGTAACCATAGTGAGTCACCTGTCCTCTTATTCAGGGAGGCATGAAGACTCTACAAGACGGACTTGAACCAGTGTCCAGTCTACAAAGAGAAGGGTCAAAACAGAGGAAACATTTCCTCCATGCTTCCAAGTGAAACCATCCATGGTCAAGCATGACCTTTGACTGATCTTCACATAGAACTGGTAAAAGAAAGGAGCCAGGGACTCCTCCCAAGGCCATGAGACCCCTGAGGAACAGATCCTCAAACAATGTTAAGAGTAAAAATAAATTGGTTTATTTGGGCCAATTTTATGGTCTTAAATACCCAAAGGGAAAGTATAACCAAAGATTAAAGTGACAAGTATATTTCTTAAGAGTTCAAGGGGATTACACTTTCCAGACATTACACTTAATTCCGTGTAAAAGTGTTATTTAGACAGTTATTTCTCATTGATGATTTTGTTCCTAATTAGAAAGTGCTGCTCTGATGTAAGATTTCAAATCTTAGCCTGCAATACTGTAGTGCCCACCTGTAGCTAAGGGAAGCAACCCACTATTCTTCTAAAATGATAGCTAAATTTGTTTTCTCCCCTATCTTGAAGCCTTTGGGAGGGAACTAACACTGATTCTAGCCACTCCAACAGTATCAAAGTGCTTGAAAACAAATCTTGAGTCCATCATTCTTGAGTCCAGCCTTGGCAGAGAAAAGAAAAATGAGGAGGAACGCAATGGAGGAATGCTTTTGGAAGCTCTCTTCAAGAAATTCCAGTGGACTCGGATATGAACATTTGAAATTTTCCCTGTTTTGACTTTTTTCTGGTTCCCTATCTAGAACTCATAATGCTAACTACTCCTGCCTTTACTTCTCCTTTACATCTCCTAGGCACCATTCAAGGACTTTTTTTTCTCCCTACAGTAAAGAGTTATGCAATTTGGGAGTTTTTTAGCTAGACTCACTGAAGGGGTACCCCAATTGCCTCACCGTGCGTCCCTGTTCAGCATGGAAGCCAGAGCAGTCTCCTTCCCAATTCTCTATCCGCAATTTGGGTAACCTCTTCAGGGGATGATGTGATAAGAATAGGAGGTAGGAATTGGCTAGGCAATTAGGGGGAAAGACCCCAAAGAAAAGTAGCTATTATCTTGGCTAAAAATCAAAATGTCCTTGGGCCTCTTAGCAACATACTCTGTTCCAAAGGCCAAAAATGTCAAAGTATTTGGGAGCTCTTATCTAATCCCTAAAAGATTTTAGGATTTCCTCTCCAGAGAGGGCAAAGTTAGAGTAGCAAAAATCCCCATACAAATATTATGGGATTGGATAGATACTTTCTTATTGAATTTAAGATGCGTTCCACAAGATGGAGCCCATAACTGCCACCTGAAAGCATTATGGGAAAACAGAATAGAATAGTCATAGTCCCTAAGGAAGATCCTAATACTCTTTTTAAAAATATTTTATTTATTATTTTTATTTTAGTATTTATGTATATGAGTGTATTGCCTGCATGTAGGTAGATGCACCCATGCTGTACTTTGGAAGTCAGAAGAGGGCATTTGATCTCCTGGAACTGAAGTTACAGGATGTTGTTAGCTGCCATATGGGTGTTGGGAATCAAACCCAGGTCCTTTGCAAGAGTAGGCAGTGCTCTTAACTGCTGAGTCATTTCAACAGCCCCTGCAATTCTTTAATGTAGCTCCTCATACATAGTTCCTCTAGTTCTGGAGGCCTAAAAAGTAAACAGAAAAGTTATCTGCTCTCTACTCATCTAATAACCAGAGGGGAAATATGGATAAGATAACTTCCATAAAACCTTGTATTCAAAAATAACAGTCAAAATAGCAAGGACCAGAGCAGTTCTGAAACCCAGTCAGGCCATGGTTTCCATAATCTCAGCCCTGGCTTGATTTTAAATGTGGGCATGATTCGCCATAACGCTTGGCTGTGTCTCTGGTCTTTGGTTTGCCCTCTGTTCCTGCTCACAGTAGTGCAGGAATCCAAAGTCCTTTTTGTTTGGTACTGTCTCTGTCCCTTTTAGTTCAAATTGGGAGTCTTTCTACAAAAATAATTTTCAACTTTCCTTGAGGCTTACTAGATTCATTCTTTTCCATAAAATCACTTTTACAAGCCTTATGGAGATAAACCCTTCTCTAAATTGGGCTTGCTATGTGGTTGTCCTGAGATAGCCCCTTAATAAAACATAGAAGCTTTTTTAAATAGAAAGACTCTGTAGGGTATGTGCATAAGATTACTAGAGACACATTTGTTTGTTTGAGGTACCAACCTAAATTTTTCAGAGGTTTCATCAAAGGGTTTTTAACTCATGCCCATGGCTTAATCTGTAGCCTCTATTATCCTGATTCGAACCTGGATATCATATCTTCCCAGAAGCTATTTGCTTTTAAATTTAGTGTGTTTGCCATCTGGGAAGACCAAGAGCAAAAACAATGTTTTTGTTTTAAAATGCAGTAAATTTTGCATTTACACATTCTCTCTTTATCCTCTTTCTCTCCCTCTCCCCCCCTCCTCTTTCTCAGCATTTTCCTGTAAGCAGTTAGAAAAATATTAGGAAATATATTCAACACTATGTCCAAAATGACCCCTATCTAGATCATCTGTTCACATTTATTTTGTTTTCCACAACATTAAATACAGGTGATGCTGTTGCTAACTTTCCACTGCCATGTAGCAGGAATCTCTTTTTTTCTAGCTTAGGAAAAAAATCCTCCTGACCTTCTGGCAAGTGTTCATCAATCGTCTTCCACTGCCATCAGTCTTCTGACATTCTTTTAGAGGTGTTCTGAACTCTCACTAACATTATCTTTCTGGTCTTTCCATAGTCCAGGTAACATCCACTGCAACTCCACTATCACGTATTTTTAAAGTTTCCGTAATGACAGCACCCTTCTTCCAAGTACATGTCTTATGTATATTGCCTAGTAATAAACTATTCAAGATTGTAACAATATAAGCCAATAATAATAAGGTATATAGGTGATGCTATGATTTAGTTTTCAGGTCACTGAATATTAAACTATGATTGTAAATAATCAAAAATAGTTAATATATTTATTGATGCATAATTTTTGAAAAGGTCAGCAGCACTGACAAACCTCTAGCCATGCTAAATCAAGAGAAAGAAAGACAGAGGGAACACATGTTACTGACATTACGAACTAAAAAGGGGCGTCATCACTCATCTCATGAACAGTAAGATAATAAGAAATAAACACTATGAACAAGTGTAGCCAAAAAGTTAGAAACTTGAGATAAAATGAGCGCATTTATTGAAAGGCAATCTACCAAAATTTCACACAAGGATGAACTCATACTGAGAGACATCTAGGTACACAAACTTGACTTGATAGGCTTTAACATATAAAACAGAATGTATGATATCCTGTGGGCAGATTATGGGGGGGTGCAGATAGGTGAGGTCTAAATATGATTAAAATGTATGAAATCTACAAAAAGTCAATAAAAATATACATTGGAAAAAACTCATTTTCAACAATATCTTAATTTAAAATCAGACAAAACAATATGAGAAAATTATAGACCACTATCTCTCATGAATATGAACACAAAATCCTCAAGAAAATAAGAAATTAAATCCAACAATGCATAAAAATATATATCACAGCCCCCAAGACTTGCAAACAACTGGAAATGTTCTAAATATGTAAGATTGACTGAACAATTCAGAATCAGTTGACACAATCCATTCCATCAGTCCAAAGACGAAAAAGCTCAGAAGAACGTATCAATAAATATAGAAGAATCATTTCACAAAAATCTAAAATTTATTCATGATGAAACATTTCAAAAAACTAGAAATAAGCTTTGTAGACACCACTGTCACCCGTAGCCACTTGCTGTCAGTCATGATCAGCCCCACTGAGTTTTTGGATGTCACGTTGCCCTGGAACTCTTTACAGACAAAGTTCCAAAGAAGCAGAAAAATTTCCTGCTCTGAGCACTAGAGAGAAAGGATTCTGTTATAAGGGTTCTTCCTTTCACAGAATTATTCCAGAATTCATGTGCCAGGGTAGTGACAGCCATAATGGCACTGGAGGCAAGACCATCTATGGGGAAAATTTAAGGATGAGAACTTTATCCTGAAACATACAGGTCCTGGCATCTTGTCCATGTCAAATGCTGGACCAAATACAGATGGCTCCCAGTTTTCTGTCTGCACTGCCAAGACCTAGTAGTTGGATGGCGAACATGTGGTCTTTGGGAAGGTGAAAGAAGGCATGAGCATCGTGGATGCCTTCGAGCATTTTGGGTTCAGGAATGGCAAGGCCAGCAAGAAGATCACTATCACCAACTGTGGACAGCTCTGATACTTTTGACCTGGGTGCATCTTAACCAACAGACCATTCCTTCTGCTCAGGAGAGCACTGTCCATCCCATCTGCTCACAATATCCCATAGTCTTTGTGCTCTCTATGCAGTTCTTTGGGTCCCATATTCTCCTTATTCCCCTCCGGGTCTAGCTGGACTGCAGAGTTAAGTTTACGATTATGAATAAAAACTAAATAGGAAAAAAAAAAAACAAGAAATAGGGGGGAACTTCCCCAACATGATAAAGAATATCTATGAAATGCCTATGGTTCGTATCCACTTAACTGTGAAAACACATGCCTCCCCTCCCCCATGATCAAGAACAAGACAAGAAGTCTTGTCATGGCTCCCATTCGACATCATATGGGATATCTTAGCTCATGTAATAAGAAGAGAAAAGGAAAGTAAAAATTTAAAAATTTAAATCTAAGAAATGAAACTGTCCTTGCAGTTGATTAAAAAAAAAACTACAAAGAAGAGCTGAAAACCCCTTCTTGAACCTAATAAGCTATTAATGCAAGATGGCAGAATACAAGGATAATATACGGAAGTCTATTACTTTCCCGTATGTCAGTGATAAACAGTTGGAAGGAACTTGAAATTAAAACACACCAACACTGACATTAATATCCTCCAAAATGAAGTTGTTACAAATATAACAAAATATGTTACCTATGTTAAGAAAAATTGCAAACTCTGAAGAAAAAAATTAAAGATCTAAATAAATGGAGAGATACTCCATGTTCATAGATAGGGAGATTCAAATTTATTAAAGTCAAACATTCCCAACTCAACTTATAGGTTCAGTATAATCATAAAATTCCAGATAGTTATTTCATGGCGAGTGACATAAAAGAAAACTGTAGTCCAAGAAGTTAACACTGCCCAACTTCAAGCCTTACTATAGAGCTATAGTAGCCAAGTCTTGTTGAAAAAGTAGACAGGTCAATAGAATAGAATAGTGAACCCAGAATACATGCACACAAATACTGTCGACTAGCCTTTGGTTAAGGAACAAAACATTTTCAGTGGAGAAAGACTAGTCTACTGCAAATTGTACCAGGCATTGACACGTAAGAAAATTAATCTAACCACAGACCTTA
The DNA here is from genome assembly GCF_000622305.1 of Nannospalax galili. Taxonomy (NCBI): domain Eukaryota; kingdom Metazoa; phylum Chordata; class Mammalia; order Rodentia; family Spalacidae; genus Nannospalax; species Nannospalax galili. The sequence goes on along the minus strand of NW_008345687.1, from coordinate 1,131,463 downwards.
CCACTCTCACAAAAATATAAATAAGTAACTTCCAATGAAGCACAAACCTAACTGCAAAAGAAAAAGTAAATTAAATGCTATTAAAATTCTAGAGGACAAAAATAAGAGAAAAACCAAGTGACCTTGGGCTTGACAATGGCTTTTAGATACATCACTAAAAGCACAATACATGAGAGACAGAGAGAACTGAAAGCTGGATTTCATTAAAATTAGAAACTTCTGCTCTGCCAAAGACTTGTTTAAGGAATAAAAAGACAAGCCACAGACTGGGAGAAAATCTTTTCAAAACACATATCTGATAAAGGATTTAGAATCAAAATATCCAAAGAACACTTAAAACTCAACAATAAGCAAACAATCCAATTAAAAAATGGGCAAAAGATCTGAACAGACACCTCATCAAAGATATACAGATGGCAAATAAGCATATGAAAATATGTTCAACATTACATATCAGTATGAAACTGCAAATTAAAACAACAATAAGATGCCACTACACATATTTTTAAATGTACAAGGATTTGTTTTAATCAGATATGTTAAGACATTCAGACATGGAAATGACTGCCATAAAGAAGCTGTTTTTATACTCTCAGATCCTGGAGCAGCAGGCACATGGCAGACCATGAACAGCCCCACACAGGGAACATGAGGTCAGTCAGGAGAGCGGGAATAGGGAATGCATGTACAAAAGCCTTGAGTGACTTGAACAGGAAGAAACAGACAGGGCAAGGTACACAGATTTAGGATTGACATACAGGAAATTGTAGTGTTCTCTGGGATATAGGAGCAGTCCTGACATGTCTCAAACCTGGATCATTGTGGCTTGAGCAAGGATATGTTGACAGTACATGCAAAAGTTCTATAAAGAAACTGTTTGGAAATTGTCAGCTTGTGACTGGTGGTGTGTCTAGGACAGGCACACTCACAAGAGAGTCGTTTACTGTCTTTATGAATTAGTCAGCCCCTGAAGGAACAATCTTTTCCTAATAAGCAAAGTACCATAAAATACAGAAATAAAAAATAGATTTGGTACAGGACACTTATCAGCAGAATGAATCAAATGGAAAGCAAATATCAAAACTGGAAGAAAAAGCTAGACAATTAGGCCATTCAAGCAAAGAATAAGAAAATTTTGACAAAACACAGGAAAATCATGAAAAGATCAAAACTATGAATTATAGGCATAGAGGGAAAAGAAGAATCTCAAGTTAATAGCATTGACAGCTCTTCAACAGGATTATAGAAAACTTCCCTAAATTAAAGAAATGCATACCCATACAGATAGAAGAAGCATGCAGAACACCAAATAAAAAACCAGAAAAGAAACTTCCCACGGCGTATCATAGTAAAAATACCAAATACACAGAACAAAGAGAGAATACTGAAAGCTGCTAGAGAAAAACAACAAGTAACACATAAAGGAAAACCCACCAGAATTATAGTTGAATTTTCAATATAAACTTTAAAATCCAGAAGAGCCTGGAGCAGTGAATTTCAAGTTCTAAATGACCACAGATGCCAACCCAGACTTCTTTACCCAGCAAAGCTATCTATCACAGATGAAGGAGAAAGAAAAATCTTCCATGATATAAGTAGGTCAAAAAAATTCATGCCCACCAAACCAGCCCTATAGAGAACACTAGAAGCAATACAAAGGACTGAAGAAAAGAATAGCCATACACAAGAGGCTATGAAAAGAAAACAAATGAAGCTATAATTATGGAAAAACAAAATAGGACTAAAAACAGGAACAGAAAATAAAATGACAATAACCAATACACACCTTTCAATAATTACTTTAAACATCAAGGGCCTCCATTCTCCAATCAAAAGACACAGGTTAGAAAACTCAAATGTGAGTGTAGTATGTGAGTGTAAACAATTACAGCCACCTGATATTTGACAAAGCTGCCAAGAATATACACTAGAGGAAAGACAGCATCTTCTATAAATGGTGCTGGGAAAACTGATCTCCACATGTAGAAGAATGAAATTAGATCCATATGTATCATCCTGTACAAAAACAAACTCCAAATGGATCAAAGACCTCAATGTGAAACTGAAATGCTAAAACTGTTAGAAGAATTCATAGGCAGCACCCTACAAAATATAAGTGTAGGAAAGAGCTTTCTAAATCAGACTTCATTCACTCAGTAATTAAGGTCAACAAATAATAAATGGGACCTTATTAAACTAAAAAGCCTCTGTATGGCAAAGGAACAACAAATTGAGTAAGGAAGAAGGCCGCAGAGTGAGAAAGAGTCTTTGACAGTTATACACCTGATAGAGGATTAATTTTCAGAATATATCAAGAACTCAAAAAATAAAAAAATTGTCAGGCATGGTGGTGCAGGCCTTTAACCCCAGTACTCAGGAGGAGAGGCAGGCCAATCTCTGTGAAATGGAGGCCAACCTGATCTACGTAGTGAGTTCCAGGCCAACAGGGAAGCCATGTCACAAAAAGAATGAAAGAAAGGTAGGAAGGAGGGAAGGAAGGAGTGAGGTGGGAGAGAGGGAGGGAAGGAGGGAGGAAGGAAGGAAAGAAGGAAGGAAGGAAGGAAGGAAGGAAGGAAGGAAGGAAGGAAGGAAAGAAGAAAGGAAGAGAGAGACACCTTGCCTAATTTAAAAATTGGCTGAAGATCTGAATGGAGAGTTCTCAAAAGAAAAAATAAAAATGGCTAAGAAATTCCTTGAAGTGTTCGACATTGTTAGGAATTAGGGAAATTCCATTAAAACTACTTTAAGATCTCATCTTACTCCAGGCAGAATGGCAAAAATCGAGAAAACAATTTACAACAAGTGCCAGCAAGGATGTGGCAAAGGAAAACCATCGTTTACTGCTGGCAGCATTACAAACTGTACAGCCGCTGGGAAAATCAGTATGGAGAACTCTTTAAAAACTGAAACTAGATCTACCATATGATCCAGCCAGACAACTCTTTGGCATACACTTGAAGGACTCAATGTCCTACTACAGAGATACTTGCTCAGCCATGTTTGTTGCTGCTCTTTTCATAGTAAGTAGTAGACGGAAACCTAAATGTCCCTCAGCTGATGAACGAATAATGAAAAAGTAGTGTATTTTCACAGTAGAGTTCTACTCAGTCATAAAGAAAAACACAATCATGAAAGTGATACTAAGTGAGGTATACCAGACTCAGAGAAATAAGCAATGCATGTTCTCTCTCATTTGTGACTCCTAACTCCAAATCCTCATATGTGAGTATATATCCTGATATAACCACAGAAGCCAGGAAAATAGAAAGAACCCAAGAGGGGAAAATGGAAGAAGGAGCTCAATAGAGAGCGATAGTATGAAACAGGAGTTATCAAGGAGAACATGGGTAAAATGAAGCTACTTTAACTTGGGAGAAAATAGAGAGGGCTATACAAGAGCAGAGAAATGAAAGAGAGATAAATAATACCTAAACACCAAGGGGAAGTGTAATATTAATATGCCTACTGAAAAACCTATATATAATATAAATATGAGTGTGTGTGTGCAGCTGATGGTTATACAACAAAAATCACAGTGCCAGGCATAAGAAACCTCCCTTTGAGTTGTTGGTACGGGTAGTCCAAGAAACTCCCAAAACAATACAGACTAGTACCTCAGCCCTTGATTGCCTTTTTGAACTTCAAGATAAGATGCTATTGCTGAAGACACAACATACTTTAAACATAGGACTTAAAGAAATTGAGCTGGAACTAACCTGGAACCTCCTCCTTGAAGACTAGCTCTCGCAGTATCAGGTACAAAGCTGCCAAGGGAGAAAAATTCATCAGTGTTCCTACCCAGCTACAAAGTCTATGAACCACAAAAATGACCAGCCCAGCAAACAATCTCTATTGGTGCAGTAGTGGCACTTTTTTCTTGGGATGATCAATAGTTGTCTAACTGAACTTCAGGTCTGCTTAGTGGGAGGGAAATCAGATACTATAAACACAGCCAAGTGCACATGACTAAAGAGATCATAGATCCTACAGAAAAAAATTGCTGTCACTTCTCTAGACCAACATAATTTCTTACTATATTCTAAATGCATCTCCTTATATTTATAGACAAGTGTGCCTCTCACCATCCATCAAAGAAACTTCTTTTTGCAACAGATTGAGACTATTACAAAGTTCCACAACTAGTCAAATGCAGAGCACAAGTGACTGTGAGGTCCCCAGCTCTAAGTGACACATCTGCAATGCAACCTCTACACCTAAGGCTCATGGAGCATCTTGGAAGAGGGGACAGAAAGAATGTAAGAGCCAGAGGGATAAGACACCTGCTGCTAGTTAATGCGTTCTAGACATGATAGGAAAGCTACAACAATGAACTGTCCACAGTATGGTAGTCTAATGAGATTTGCATAATGACAAAATCAGTTGACATACCAAGGTGGGTATGGGGAATGTCACAGGGTACCACCTCAAGATGAAGAGCTATACAGGCAATCAATGGATGCTGAGGGAGGAAGAATCCATTTTCTCTAGGGACTAACTCCCTGGGAGTTAATCCCAAATGGACAGCCCTAAACACAGGTACACACAAGCACCACTAAATGGATTCCGTGCCACACATATAAAATTTATAAATGTGTGTATATAAGTGTAATCAAAGAAGAGGACAAGAGATTGAGAGGGAATTGGGGACATGGGAGGAGTTGGTGGGGGGCTGGAAGGATGGAAATAATGCAAAGACAATACTTATGTATGAAATTCTCAAAACTAAAATAAATAAAAAATTTTAAAAACAAAACTGTACTGGCAGAGATGGAGCAAAGGAGCCATCTGTCCCTTCCTTCCTTCCTTCCTTCCTTCCTTCCTTCCTTCCTTCCTTCCTTCCTTTCTTCCTTTCTTCTTTTTTTAATCAGGAGAGAGTGCAAATTCAGTCCCTCACTACCACCAATTAGTCCATTTTCCTATGTCTGGGGAAATCACAGAGGTCAGCACAACCAAAGTGCAATGATAAGCCTTGCCCTGGGAAAATCACATCTTGATCATAGTACCCCTGCTGCCAGGTAAGTATTCCTCTGTGCCTTCTGTGCTATTTCTGCTTATACTCAGAGTTGCTCAGAGCTGGATATAATGGCACATACCTGTGGCCCTAGCTATTCAGAAGGCTGAGGCAGGAGGTTGATCAAGAAGTTCAAGGCCAGCCCGTGCAACATGAAGAAACACTGTCAAGGAGAAGGAAAGAAAATAGAGAAAAGAAGTATTTTGAAAACACTAATCAAGTATCACATGTAACACATTTGCCTTTCACACAGATGACAAAAAAATCAATATTCCAAATATTCAGAAAATTGGAACAAATTAAAGGCATTTTAAAAGAAAACTGTGAACAAGAAACACACAGAAAAGAACCCAAAAAAGGCCAATCTATATTGAACTCAGTTGCAGTACTCAAAACAAAATTAACTTAGTTTTCATTGACTGAAATACATACATTCAACAATTTCAAATGTCAGGACACGTGGAGCATGAGCTACTTCATGCACTGCTTTAGGTATGTAGAATTGAACCCTGGTTTGTGTAAGATGTGGTTATGTATGTTGTGTCATTTAATACCATGACTACATTCCTGGAAGACATCCAAGAAGAACTCTTAAACAGTCACCAAACGAAGCACACAAAGATTCATTACAGCACAGTGGTGTTAATATTGAAATAAAGAGATGTCCAGGAATTCATAATAAAATATGTACAATGGAATGTTACAAAGTGTTAAGTAAAGATCTGTGTTACAATAGGAATAAAGTCCTAGAACAATACTGAATGGAAAAGGGAAGAGAACTATATACACATGAAAAGCACTCCAAGTGTTAGAACACAATTACATGGCAAAACATGAATAAGAAACAAGTTTTTGGTGAAATAGATCCCTTTAAGATGAAAGATAAAAGGTATTAGAGAAAAATAGACAAAAATCTATGCCTATAATGTTTTACTTACTAAAATAAATTGGAAGAAATTGAAGCTGGGTAGGAGGACAGGACAATTTGTTCTCATTGCTAAGCTCTTCTGTGTATTTGAAGCACTTCACTTTAATTAGTGATTAGATAACAAATCAGCTCCTTGTTGTTTATCTTAAAGAGGATAAAGAGACAGCAACTGAAGCAACTGAAAGACGTTGGTTGGGACAGTAAGGCCATAATAATATAATGAGCTCAGTGGGCTCTGCTCAGGAGACAGTGATGAGAGTTGTGCTGTCAGAGACACACAGCAGAAACAATGTTCCCTAGAATTAGCAGCAGTGACAGGGTCAGAAGCCCTTATCCCCTAACTGTCCCCAGAAGGAAAGCTGTCCCCAGTCACTACTTGCCATGGTCTGATGGGGATGGGCAGATTCTTTCCATCAAGATTCCCTTGTTCTCAGAAAAGCACTATCAACTGAGCCATCGTTATTAACAAAGCCCAAAAGGGGATAGAAGGCTTTGTTTCTCTTGCCCACCCTCAACACTGATGCAGCTTTTCGGTTGTTAAATAAACCCTGTTGCACATCTGCACTATGTTGATAGGAAAGTGAGCTGATAGTGCTGTCTGTAATTATGAAAGGGAATGTGGATGTCATGATGTGAAACGTTTATGTGCATACAAATTGATTGGAGAGGCAAACAAACACTCAGCACAGTTTAGGATAGAAAGATTAGGACTAGGGGTGTTTGGCTTTTCTCCAAAGAGATAACCCATTCATTTCTAAAAGCGAGGGAAAGAAGCTTTATTTGGGGAGACGGAGACTGAACTAAGACAGAAAATGAAAGCAAGAATAAAAATTTGCAGGAAGAACAGGTTTCTGAATTGACCAACATGAAGATCAGAAAGAAAGTCCTCCTGAAAGTAGAGGAAGATGAGAGACTGGAAAACAGCCTGAAATTTAGGTCTGACCACTCACTACATCTGTTTAATTTGGTCATTTCACCTGCAAAATGAGGACTGGGGCTCGATCAGTGTCTCTTATGTGTGGTTCTCAGCAGTCACTCTGGGGTGATGTAGAATTTATGACAATGAGTGGCGTCTGAACCACAGCACAGATCTACCTGATTAAAAAGTACTGGCCAGAATTAAAAGATGCATTGTGACTACTTTTCTATAAACTTGAGTGTGCAGTTTGAGAGCCAGTACTGGGTGTACTAGGCCTTAAATGCCCTGCCTATGTCAGTCTTTGGTAATTGAACATGATTCCATTTGAGAATTAATGACATTTTCTGAGACATGTAAGGGAATGAGAGTTAATTTGTTCATTTTCTTGGGATTGTTAAGTAATTTCTAAAGAATATCATATATGATCTTCCCTTTGAAGAAAACTGTCACTAGTTCCTAGCATACAAAGCTCTTTCTAAAATATTCGTTGATGACGTTGAGGAAGACAATAACAAATGAATACTTCTTGCTCTCTGAGACATGATCATTTAGTTTCATCAAGTGGAACAAGATGGGGATACTGATAAGAGCTACTGGAAAGGGAAGATCTTTCATAGGAAACACCCAGGATTAACTTCCTGTGTTTACTCCCCTTCATATTCATCTGCAATATTTCACTCTGTTGATTCAAGTTCAGTTTCTATAAATTTGCTTTCTATTCCTTTTCTTTCATCAAATATTTGCTAAATCTTCTAAATGCCAGGACTTTTGCTTCATGCATGGGATGCTAAGATTAAAAAAGACACTGCTGCTCTCCTTAAAGAACTCATGAGTTTGGGACACACACAGTATTCATTATGGTAACATTATAGGGTGTGAAACTGGTCGTGAATAAGGTAATTTAGTATCAGAGTAAAGGGAACAGCTCGCTTTCAAGGATGATAGTTTCACTAACCAGGTTTTTCTGGACCTGAGCTGTGCTAGAGAGATAAAGAAAGCAGAGAAAGCCAGACATGTGAAGAAAATTCTAGGAAGCAGAGAAGCCTAAGAAAAGGAACTAAGTCTCCAAGTGATGCTTTCTACTTAAGTACTTGTTCTTTGCTTTAGGGAGAAAATTAAATAGGAAGTTTATATAATAAGTCCAGACTCAAATTAGAAAGATTTTGGGAGTTAGGGATGTATCTCAGTGGTATACTACTTGCCCAGCACACACGAGGCCCTAAGTTCAATCTCTAGTACCACAATTTTTTTAAAGGAAAGTGGGGCTGGAGAGATGGCTGTTCTTCCAGAGAACTGAGGTTCAATTCCCAGCACCTACATGGTAGCTAACAACTGTCCATAACTCCAGTTCCAGGAAAATCTATTGCCCCCTTTTCTGGCCCTCACAGGTGTTGCATACATCTAGTACACAGATGTACATGCAGAAAAAATACTCGTACATATAAAAAAAATTTTTTTGTCTTTTTGAGACAGGATCTCCCTGTAGCCCCAGCTGGCCTGGAACTCACTATGTAGACTAAGCTGGCCTTGAACTCACAGAGATGTCTGCATCTGCCTCCCGAGTGCTGGGATTAAAGGTATGTGCCACCATGCTCAGCTTAATAAACAATATTTTTTAAAGGAAAGAATAGAAAGATCTTGAATGTCATGCTCATATTAACATGGTTTTTCTTTCAGTATGAGTACATTAGTGAGTAGTGTCATTGGCACACCCTGGTCTTTGTTTACGAAAACATTCTTTAGGACAAATATGAAAAGTAGAGAATAAAGGAGAAACCAAAAGGTAGTGATAGGTCAGTTAAGACTGGTGGAGGAGTCTAGGGGGTCACCCACATCAATAAATAAACATTGTCAATGGTAAGAAACAGCAGATTAGAGAATATTTCAGCAACAGAACTCAAAGGGCTTAGAATTGATCAGCTGTGTGGCAAGGAAGGGAGGGGCTAAAGAAAATGTCAAAGATGCATCTGTGGTTTCTAGGTTTGGTGGCAGAAAGGGTGAAAACACAACAAACAGAAATAGATCCACGAAGGGATGGCACAGCAGTGTGTAGTGTGACTGACCTGTGGAGCCTGCAGTGGGTGCACTTATCCAGGGATCTGCAGTGCGGGAAAATGTGGACACGGGCACACAGGCTTGAAAGAATTAATACCTGAAATCTTTGTAATACTTTGTAAACTCCCTTTGAAAAGTTAGAATGAAATGACCAGAGACGTGAAGCAAGAAACCGAAGAGCATCTACATTTAACATATTGCCCACTGTTCAACATCATGATCGACAAGTGATGATAGAATGAGACAGAAGAAAGTATGTCTAGTTACCAGGATGAAAGAAAGTCTAACGTCAAAAAGGCACTAGACTGCTTAAGTTACCAATATTTAAAGATAACAATTAATGATACCATTTCTTTCTTCAGATTATCGGACCACACCGGATATATAACATGCCAACAAGATACATTTTCCTAAAATATATAATATCTGTTTAATGAATGGCATTGATACTATTCAGTTGACTTCACAGAAAAAGAAAGAGAAACAGGTGAAATTTAGGGCATAGTTAATGTAAAAATAGACACACTATAACATTTTTAGCACCACTGATTAAATCTTCTGTAAGTTTTCCACAAATGAAGCTAAGAATTATTCATAATAAATGAAAGGCAAAATTACAAAAGAGGAGAATACCCAGAAGTTAAAGCAAGTGGATGAGTCATATTTTAGTATTCTACCAAAATCTCTTATTTCATTATTTTACTGCTAAAATTGACAAAGTGGGGAGGAGAACAAAATGAAGAGAGGAGTAAAAAATGAATTATCAATTCATAACAATGTTCAACTTCTCACTAAAGAATTAACTTAGCAATTCAGAAAATGAAAATCTGGGCTCATTGTTTTAATTCATTCGACAAATTTTCACTGGGTCCTAACCATGTGCCAGACATTGTTCATGGTATTAGAATACAGATACATCAGCGAACAAATGTGAAAATCCCTGCTTATTGGATACATAAGTAAAGTGTTAAATTCATGGCTGACAATAGCAAGGGTGAAGTGGGGTGCTGAAATAAGGTAGGGAAAAAGCATAGGAAGTGTGTGGAGTGAACAGTGCTGGACAATGAACAAAGCGTGGTCAGGAAAGTTCTCATTGAAAATGTTACATTTAAGTTGATGACTTCCTGGAAGAGAGTCCAGGCAGACACTGACATGAAGCATAGTTTCTGGGGATCGATTTTAGCAAAAGCAGAACAAAGATGTGGTGTGTGCTTGCTGTACTGAGAGAATACAGAGGATTCCAGAGAGTGTCTGGACTAGTCTACAACATCAAGGGTGAAGAGCATCCAGGGCACAGGTAGGGACTGAACCGGGCCAGACTGTGGGAATCTTCTAAGCCATTATGAGAGCTTAGTTTATTCCTGAGTAAGATGAGGTACAAGTGAGGGTTTCAAGCAGAGTTGGAAGAATTCTGTAATCTTATGTCTAATGGAATAAGCTACTAGCATAGTTTCTATAAATAGCTTTATATAGGAAATGGATTTCTTATTTTGCCTACTATTTGGTAGGCAAAATTATAAATATGTCCCCCAAGACTCCGATCCCCTGGTTATTCAGTAATGATCCAAGTTCTACTATGAGGGAACTTTACAGGTAAAATTCAGGAGACTACTACTGCGTGGTTTTTAAAAGAGAATATGTAGAATTACATATTACATTTGGATGTGGTGGCATATGCCTTTAGTCCCACCATCCTAGAGGCTGAGGGAGGAGCAATGAAAGTTTAAGACCAGTCTGGGCTACAAAGACAGACCCTTTCTAAACAAAACAAGAACTGACAAACAAAAATCAGAAGAATCAAACATATCAGGAAATCAGAGAGATGTAAAACCAGAGGAAGACTTGAACTGCCATGCTAACTATGAAAATGGAGGAAGCCACAAGATAATGAAGGCAAGCAACCTCCAAGCTTAGGACAATCTAGTGCAGCAATACTGACCAAACAGGAGCCTCACTATATCTCTATACCACATGGAAATGAATTTTTCCAATCACTAGAATCACTCTGGCAGCCGATCAGCCCCAGAGCCTTCAGAAAAGAAAGCAGCCCTTCTACCATCTTGATTTTCTCCTGCAGATTATGAAAAGAAACTCAACTGGACCATAATTTGTCTAGACTTCTGAACTACAAAGCTGGGAGATAAATGTTGGTTATGCTAAACCACTAACTTGTGGTACTTGGCTATGACAGCAACAGAAAACTAAAACTGATAGATAATTTGCCTATCAATTCATTGAAAACAATCTGGTACTTTATTCTCCCTGGAAATGTTTTCTTGTTCTCCTGTCATATGAATCTTCTCATCCAGACAACTCAGGACATGAAAATCAAACTCTGTGTAAATATAATGAAGAATTGGCCATAGCCTCCTTAAAACATGAAATATTTTATATGCCACAAATCTTGCATAAATAACAGTGCTGGCTCCCATCTGAACATCTTGGACATGAGGTCTCTCTTACAGGAGGGTTTTATTTTTCTTCTGGTGCATTGTACACACATGTGTCATTGTGGCCCAAGTCACTGACGTCAAAACACAGGCTGTGTGTTTCCTGTAAGACACCCATGCCATTTAAAAGCCTATCAAAAAAGATAGTGAAAGCTGCCCCCACAAGTTCTAGTCCTTAATGAAGATGATGAAACACACTTAGAGATAAATAGCTTCATTCAAGCGAGAGCTTAAAAACACCAGATTGATCCACTGGTTTTAAACGTTTTTCAATAGCAGCTGACAGTGGCATCCTGCGGAGCTCAAAAGATGGTCTTGTCTTATTTGAAACTGGGCCTTTCAAACACAGCCGTCATTTAGAACACTTCAGAGAGCCAGTCTCCCTCTCCCTGTATGTCTGATTCCATCCTCTTAACATTTCTCTATGTACTTAATCAACTCAGCATAATTCAGTCTAATCATCCATGTAAATTTCTTATATTTGGGACAACTATTTCTTATATAACTGAACACATTGAAAACATATAATAATATCCTTCCTGGCTTCCTTTAAGTAATAAAAACTTTTAAATATATCTTCCTTTCAGATCATTTTAATTTAAACTACTGCATCTTCCCACTACAGGCAAGAAGTGTTTTAAAGAGTAAAACATGCCCCAATAATATGCCTCGTAATTACATGTAGGAACATTCTACATGGCTGGAGGATGGCTCAAGAGCACTAGCAGCTCTTGTAGAGGACCCAGGTTTAGTTCCCAGTACCAATATGGTAACTAACAGCTGCCTGTAACTCCAGTTCCAAGGGATCCAATGCCTTCTTCTGGCCTCTGTAGGCTTGCGAACATGGGTGCAGTTACATACAGGCAAAACACTCATATATATATATATAATAAAAATATTAATAAATTTTAATAAATAATATAAGATAATTTTTAAGACTTGTCAGTTATTCCAAAGGTAATTCAGAGAAAACATATTTAAAGATAAATTTACTATATGCTTGTTCATTTTGCCTTGAGAATTTGAAGACTTTCCAAATACAGAACTTTTTTTAAATTTTATTAAATATTTTGTGTATTTCATACAAAAACTCTTAATCACCTTTATGGCCCCCCCCCCCCGCCCCCCCCCCCGCCCACTGGAGCCTATATACTCGGTCATTCTTGTCAAGGCCCACTAGGTTGTCAGTGTCCCCAGCCATTCCCCAATGCAAGTCCACTGAATCTAATCAGCCTCTCTAGAGTCCCTTGTTTTAGGAAGATCAGCTCTTCTTCATCCAGCAGTAATCAGTTTCCAACATTCCTTCAGATAAGATTGAGGTCTATTAATTTTCCCTGTTCTGTGCTGGGTTACCATCTGCCTGAGTTTGAATGGGACCTGTGTATGCTGACACTATTGCCATAGAATCATATGGGCAGCTTCCCAGGAGCTTGTAGGACTCTGTTTCCATATGGTCCTGCACCTCCTCCCTGGCTCTTACAACCTTTCTGCCCCCTCTTCTGTAATGGTCCCTAAGCCTTGGGTGGGAGAAATTTAATAAAGGGATCCTATCCAAGGACCAGCATTCAGCAGACTCTTACTGTCTACACTTTAGCTATTTGTGACCTTCTCTGTTCCTGGCCCTCCGCTGCATGAGGGAGCTTCATTACTGAGGCCTGAGAGATTCATTAGTGTCCTTGTCATTATCCCTGTTCTATGTTCCATGAGCCTTAGGTATAGTATAGAGGTCACATTGTAGATGTGTCACTTAGGCCTGGGAAATTCATAGATAATGTCTATATGTGACCAGTTGTGGTACTTGGCAGTAGTCTCTGACTGGTGCAAAATGAGCTTCTTTGACTGGGATATTTGTCTGTAAATATAAGGATATATATTTAGCACATAGTAAGAAATCACATTAGTCTGGCAATGTGACAGTCTTGGGGTTTTCTCTAATATCTCTGGCCACTCCAGTCATGTGTATTAGGTTATGTTTACATTACCACACTTGAGTTTCCTCCCTACGAGTGGGCATATAGTCAAATTAGGTAGCTGTTGATTGCCCCCAAGATAAGAGTGCCACTACTGCACCACTGATGCCAATTGGTCTTGAAGCTGGTGTTGGATCATTCATTACTGTTTTCCCTTGGCATCTTCATAGCACTCTCCAAAGCTATGAGAGCTAGCCTTCAGGGGAAGTGGTTGCAGGTCAGTTGCAGCTCTATTGCTCTAAATCTTGTGTCCGAATATGTTCTGTCTTTGACAGTAGGGTCTTACCTTCAAGTTCTGGGAGGCCATCGAGGGCTGTGGCAATAGCCTGAGTAATTTTTGGACCACCATAGCCAGCAACTTTTAAATAAGTAAGTTGGAATGTCTGCTTAAAAAATAGAGATCCTCTCTTCTGAGACCTCAGAGCTGAAAGCAGAGGAAACCGAAGTATTAGTCCCTCTCTGAGAATGAAATGCCTTACTTGTGAAAAGATGCAAAGTAATACTTTCAATAATTATAATCTTTTTCCAGAAAAATATTGAAGATCATTAAAAGTCCACTCTTCCTTGGTACCAAGGTTCCATAAGTACGGTGCTATGTGATTCACAATTTTGCATAATTATACCTTGCTGTATTTGCCATAACCTAATAAAGCATATCAATTGTCCCCCGTTAATGTTGCAGAAAAGTGATTAGCATTTTGAGGCAAACAAGGTATACTTAGTTAGTAGGACACGACCCTGCTGTCACTAAATTATATCTATGATTAATGATCTTCTCCAGTTTAAAGTTAGAATTATAATAAATAGATTATAAGTGAAAGCTGGGGGGGGGATAGAGGAATGTAGGGAAGATGAACCTTAAGACTTGAATCATACATGCCATTGTTCAATACTGAATTCAGCTCATAGTGCAATTGACCTTGAGGTTGATGCTCAGATTCCAAGACACATAAAAATCACCTGGAGAGCTTTTTACACATCCTGGTGTTTGGGTCCCACCTCAGACTAATTAAATTCTCCAGAGGTGAGACCTGGGCACTATAAGGTTTACAAAAAATAAATGCCACAATATACACATTTAAGAAATGAAATTGGAGTCAGAGGAAAAAAACAGAAAGTCGGGAGATCTACATTTAAATGTTACAATAAAGATTTTTGGTTTGCTGTATCATGTTGCCATAATTAAAATTATTTTTCATGGCATACTAGTTATTCCAGAGCTAATAGAGAGTATTTGCACATTTGTTCTGGGATAGTCTGTCATTGGAAATGTCATCTGGTTCTGTGGAAGACAAGTTTGTTTCATTTTTACAAATCCATTATGTTCACAGGAAAATCTGAGAAAGTTGAAGCTTCTAAAGTGGAATTATTTTAGAACTGCAGAATCAGCATAAGGATTTTGTCCTGTGGATGTGTGTCTGTCTATACACTCACCCTAATAGACTATAGCTTTCTGGCTTTCTTTTCATTAACTCTAATTTGAAAGCTATCCAACCTGATAGCAGTAACTTTGAAAGAAAGACAAAAAGGGAGAAAGGAACAAAGGAAGGAATGAAGGAGAGTGGATGGAAGGGAAAGAGAGGGAGGGGAAGGGAGGGCGGGGCAGGAGGAAAGGGAAGACAGACGAAACCAGATGCAGTTTGTTCTCTGTTACCCCTAGCTCTCCCATCATGCGTTTCTCTGCCATCATTCTCAGTTGCTCTCCATCCCTCCTTTGAACAAACATCCCTAGTCATTCCTAAAGTTGCTGGACTGCCTGTGCACCCAATAAAAGTTTCACAAAAAGATGGCAAACTAGATTCATAAATAATTTTTAATTTAAGCTCTGAGTAAGTTTTTCAACCTACAGTGCCTCCATTCATTGTTAAAGAACTGAGAACTTAAACTTCCAAATGTCCAAAAGGACATCTTGGGTCTGGAGAGATTGCTCAGTGGTTAAGGGCATGCATTGCTTTTACAGAGGACAGGAATTCTGCCCCTAGCACCCACACAGGCAGCTCACAATCACCTAGACTCCTGCTCTGGGGCATCCAATGCCCTTTTATTGCCTCCATGGGAAAATCCACACTCAGACACACACAAAATTAAAAGGAAAAATAAAAACATCTTGTGCCCTGCCTCCAACCTCAGCTCCCGCAGCACTCACCCAGCACTCCAGGGCTCGTGGGATCCAACCCACACAGCCATCTCACCTACAACTTCAGGCTGGGAGGAAACTGAGGCACCAGCAACAAAGTTAGAGAGTCTTCTGGTATTAGGACTCCAAACCCCCAACCACCAGATAGTCCACTGATGGCCTGCATGAGGTACAGCAGAAAGGTGCAGGATCAAATAGGGCTTCGAAACCCTACCAAAAGTTGTGGAAGATTGGCAAGATTAGTATTGTTTGTATATTTTAATGAATATATAGCAAGAAAGAGTACAATGTATATCTGAGGTCTATCATAATTCCCTACACAAAGTCCTGTTGGATCTGCATTAGAATGAGAAAGTCCACACAACAGAAACGAGAACCTCACCTGAGTGGTCAGCTGCTGAAGATGTCAATGATCCTGATAAAGATTTGTTAATGAAACATCTAGCTACAACTTGTGTCCAGAGAAAATGAACTCCTCAGGGAAAGTATGGGGCCAGAAGTTTGGTAGGTTGTCACAGCAGCTAGAATGCGGGCCCTTGCCACAAGCCCAGTCCATAATGGTTGATCAGCAAAAACTAGGAGTCAAACGTCTTCAAATTTAGGACCACCACCAGGAAAAGAAGAGGAAATTCCTGGAAAGCATGGATTCCTTTAACAATGAACTTAGAAGATTATGCATCTGGAGGTAGAAGTAGATATGGAGAAACTTCACCTGCAATTACACAGGCAGACAAATCGGTCACAAAAGGCTGGAGAGCCACTTGTTGAAGCCAGCCAATGTGCAGTCAAGACAGAAAGCCCAGGAGAAAGTCAAGAAAGCATTCCCTCCCAGACAGAGGAGGCATGCTTAGAAGAAGCCATGGAAAGCCAAGAGAACTGTAAAGAAGGCCAGTCCCCTCCTGAGGACCAGTAAGGGTGGACACATGATGGAGAAGGAAGGCTCCAGTGACAGCATTGCTGGCCCTAGAAGACAGTGTAGCAGAGGAGCCGCCCTCAGACCACATCATAAATAAGGGGAAATCTACCTTCTTTAAATAAGTAAATACACCCCCAAACATTATAGGCTATTGTCATTGCTCTTGGTTACCCTCCAGAACTTGATGGTAAGGTTCTATTGCTGAAGATACCACACACTTGAGTTGTAGAACATGAAGAAATCAATCTAGTATGGACCTGGAAGCTTCATCTCTTCTTTCATAGCGCTGGAAGATGCTATGCACATTACCAGAGGAAAAAAAAATAATTATCAATCTTACCCAGTTGTGAACCTTACAAGCTACAACAATAACTAGCCTGACAAGACAGGCCCACTGGCACAATAGTGGCATGCATGTTATGAGAGTAAACAACCACTTTTGGAAGACATTTAAGACTTGCTCCATAAGATGGATGAAGCCATGCTTGGCACTGTTATCAGAGTCAAGAACCTGTGGCTAGATATGTCATAGGCCCTAGGGGAGAACCTATTACTATTATTCTGCTAACTAGACATGGTATTAAACTGACTCTTAATGTGTTGTTGTTATATCCATAGATTAGTGCATCTCACAATCCTCATCAGAGAAGCTTCTTTTTACAGTAAATGGTGATTGATGCAGAAACCCACAACTGATCAATACACAGAGAATAAGAGACTGTGGAGTGCTCAGATCTAAATGGGATGTCTATATCACACCCTCTCTTCCCAAGGCTCGGGGATTATTTCAGAAGAGGGGCAGAAAGACTGTAAGAGCCAGAGGCAGAGGAAAACTACAACAAAAGTGTTTTACAGACACAACAGGGCGGTTGTATATGAAATCACAGATTATGACAGCATGCACAGGACCTCTGCAAAAATCAAGCCAGACAAAATCCCAGCATGGAGGGGGGGAAGTGGGTGTGAAGCCCACCCCAACTGAAGAGCTATTAGCATTTGGCTTCTGGGAGAAGGACAGACAGTTTTCTTTAGGGGTGCTTCCCCGAGAGTCTCCCCATGCCCCAGTAGACAGCCCTGTAATAAGACACATATTGGCAGCATTAAGTGGACTCAGAGGGGTTAAAAAAAAGGAATACATGAAATTGGGAGACATTAGTTGGGGGGAAACCAGGAATGAATTGGAGGGGAGAGAATGGAGTAAACTAAACCAAAACATATTATGTACATATATGAAATTCTTATCAATAAAAAAACACTAGGAAATTGTTATATGAAAAAAGTTAATAAATGAATAAAACTTCTTAGATGTTTCTGAGTAAAACATGCCCATAAAAAGCTAGAATTTGGTCTTATGTTAAAAGGACACAAATTTTTTGAGGCTTTGTAAAATATGGTTCTTCAACTGTTGAATAAACCACTTAGAAGAGGGTACATTCTGAGTAACTCTCTCAGACCCTGTGTAGATCACCATGTTGAAGACATTCTACTTGCCCTATTCTTGAGGTTCTGTGGGTTGACTGACATGTGCTTATGAAATGTTCTTATGATTTGCTCTGATCACCTTGGTTGGTAATGCTACCTGTTAACCTAGTGTGTTCAACTTCAGTTCAACATTAATATTTTTAGGATGTTAACTCTTGTGACTCTAGTAATATGTGAGGTTTTGTCTATGTGTTCCTGAATTCAGCCAGCTCATTCATTTTTCTCCTCCACTACTGTTCAGGTAATGTGGTTTTGACTTTTTGGTTGTCAGCCTGACTGGGTATTTAATGGCTGCACCAGCTCTTTAGCCAGTGGTTCTGAATTGTTTTATGAATGTGTTGCTGACTTTATTTCAGATAAAGCAGTATCAGTACAGAGATTCACAATCTTCCAAGCATATAAACCACTCAAGTCTTAGTAATATAACATAAATGACTAAGAATCAGATTGTTTTAATAAAGCTCTTTTTTGTTTTTGAGACTTTAAAGACAAGGCTAGCTTAGAACTTGCAGCAGGGCTGGAGGGATGGCTCAGCAATTAAGAGCACTCACTGCTCTTGCAGAGGACCTGGGTTCAATTGCCAGCATCCATATGGCAGCTAGCAACCATCCTAAACTCCAGTTCCAGGGGATCCAACATCCTCTTCTGACCTTCACAGGCATTGCACAAATGGGTGCACAAACATACATGCAGACAATATACTCATACACATAAAATAAAAATGAATAAAGTATTTTGAAAAAGAATTTGCAGCAAGCACCAGCCTCTGCCTCCCAAACAGCCAGATTATAAGTCTGTGCCACAAAGCCTGGACAACTCCTTTGTTTTCTAATAATGCTCTGTAGCCATTACCCAGAAAAAGCAAAACTTTCATTCAATTTAGATTAACAAAAAAAGTATTTGTTCACATAATTAGTTAATTCATTACAGAATAATTTTATGTAGAGGCGGGGGTATTTAATTATGAGTCCATCATACCTTGGGAATATATTAACATTGGAAATTATGGGACAAATTTGTGGGCATATTGGAAAGGTAAATATAATAGTGATATGTGTTATATAAATATGTGCATAAATATGTAGGTAGAAATAAGATTTGGAAGTGACTGGATGGATGCATTATCTTATCAGATCTAACATTTTTTTAGATCCTTAACTTGCTGCCAAATTTTGTGCTTAGTTGGAGAGAGTTTCATATGATTTTTTGTATGTTTATTTATGGTATTTTTTTCACTAAAAATGCATCATTACCTTAGCAGCTGCTGCACCACATGGAGCAGCATGTGTGCTTTTTAAAAGAGCTCCAGATCACCTTCCCCCAAAATCCCAGAGCCAATACACTTTGGGAAATCTACAGCAGGACTCGCTTCACCAGCAAGATAATGCACAATTTGGATACTTTTGCAGGTTTTTTTTTCCAATAATAATTTTCTATACCATTTCTTCTTTCTTAAGTTTTCTATTTAAAACACTGTTTTAAAAAAGTAACATTATATAAAAGTTAATGTAGAATGAAAGGACACTTAAAATACATTCTCTCCTTTGCTGGGGGCCACTTTGGAAGAAACTTGGGACTGAACATACAACAAAACACAAGGATGCAAAAATGTAGAAACGGGTAATAGTGCATTTTTCATGAATGAACCTGTCCCTGTTTTATATACTCAAGGGATTCTACTGTACTTCTCTCAATTCTCTCTCTCTCTCTCTCTCTCTCTCTCTCTCTCTCTCTCTCAGTATGGGTGTTGGGTGTGGATATGGGTGTATGTGATACAAGGAAGAGGGGAGAGGAGCTATTCCAAGCCTATTTATTATCCTGCCAAAGAACTCACGTTCCTGTCCCCATTTGCACTCATTGCCTCAAACTCTACTTCCATCCCTGGTCTCAAATCTATAATCTGAATATTATGACTCTTCTCTTTGGGCATTTTTTCTCAATTGTCTGTAGACAAGACACTTTCAAACACCACTACTCAGGTAAGGCATACAAAACAGATAAGAGAGTAATGCTATAAAATCATTGGCAAATTAATGCACAGTATGTTTTGCATTTATATTAACAATTTCTGGACACTTATAAAATTGTATGCTTCTTATACAAGTTTTTTGTGATAGACTGTCATGTACCTCAGATTGTCTCGAACTATTCGTATATCTGAGGATGACTTTGAACTTCTGATGTTGCCTTCACCTTGTCCAAGTGCTGGGATTGTAGGCATGTGACAGCATGCCCAGTGTGTACAGTACTGGGGAGCAAACTCGGGACTTCATGAATACTAGATAATGCTCTACCAACTGAGCTACATCTCCAGTCCTTAAATTAAAAAAAAAAATGAGACAATCTCACTGTGTAGCCCTGGCTGGCTTGTAACTCACTGTATAGACCAGGTTGGCATCAAACACACAGAGATCTGCATCTCTGTCTCCCCAGTGCTGAGATTAAATGCATGTGCCATTACACTTAGCCTATCCTTACATAAATTTTTATTTTGGCATATATTCATTGTACATAATGATGAGCTTCATAAAGACATTTTCATACTTGTATATAATGTACCAAAGTACCATATTCACCCCCAAACCTCCTTTCCCTCCTGCTATGCCCCTTTGTTTCCCCAGTCTCATTTGTACTTTCATGTAGGGATGGCTTTCATAAATAGGACAAAATCTGGACAAACAACTTTTAATAAACCTTGGCAAACTCACTGAACCATGTGTTCGTGTGACCTGGGCATCCAATCTTATTTCCTAGGAACTCCAATTTGTCTAACAAGGGTATGTACAAGCTTGTAGTTCCCCAGTTGAAGCTGGAAAAACAATTTTTAATGAAGAAAATCAGTATATGAATGCCCTTTATTTGATATAACAGGTAAATACTTAATATAAAATGTTCATTCTTACACTCATTGGTTATAAGACATGTGTTCACAGAGATGTGGAAAGTAAGCTATGTAAGAAAAGGAAGAGTGACTCCCACCTTAAACCTGGGCCTGTGGAATTAGCCCTGCCCAGCAGCACTGACACCACTTCTGTGGGCTTCACACCCCCCACCCCCAGTGCTGAAATGTGCACCATAGATGACTTTGGTGTCTCCTGTTCAGTGGTTTCAGATACTGAGTCAGTGACATAAATGTTTATTAAGCCTGCGTTGGTGGGTAGTACAAAAAATGTCAACTGATTCTCAGTTCTTGTAGACAGAATTTTTATACTGTTCTAAAATTCATATTTTGATGACCAGGTCCCCAAAATGATGGTAGCTGGACAAGGAGGTTTTGGAAGGTAATGAGTTTCACACAAGATCATGAGTGTGAGGGCTCCAAAATTGGACCAGTATGCCTGAAAGTAGAGATACCAGAGTTAGCACCATCAGAGGGCTGCTGTCAGAGGAGAGAGAGAGAGAGAGAGAGAGAGAGAGAGAGAGAATAAATCTCTCCCATGTGGGGCCACAGTAGTAAGAATGGGACCCTCACCGAAGCACACAAGCATTGATCTCAGACTTCCAAGCCCCAGAACTGTTAAGAATAGATTCATGTTTTCTAAGACACCTGATCTCTAGCATTTTTGTCATGGCAGTCCAAGCAGACTAAAACAGAGCTCCTATCAGACAAACTATAGGAAGATGTAATATGAGGAATGAGGAAAAGTATAACTTGGCTAAATAGACCAGAGCTGCTTGGCTTCAGCTGTTTGTGGCAAATGGAAGTTGAGTTCAAATGTGGTCCAGCTACTTTTTAAAGAAAAAAAAAAGCCCAGATTAAAGATGGAATCTAGGAGGCTGGAGAGATGGCTCAGTGGTTAAGAACACTGGTTGTTCTTGCAGAAGACCCAGGTTTGAATTCCAGCACCCACATGGCAGCTAACAACTGTCCATAACCCCAGTTCCAGGGGATCCGACAGAGTCTTCTGTCCTTTGCAGGCACTGCACAACACAGGTGCACTTACCTACATGCAGGCAATACATGCATACACATAAAATAAAAATAATAAATAAAAAAATTTTTAAAGATGGAATCTAAATTTTATAGTCTTGTCTACTTTGTCAAAAGAATGGTATGTAACTGGGTGTGGCAGTGGATGCATAAAATCCCAGGACTCAGGAGGCTAAGCTGGAGGATGGAACACTTCAGGCCAGCCTGAGCAAATAGTGAGGTCTTATCTGAAAGAAACCAAACCAAAACCAAGCAATAAGAAGAAAAGCATCATCTATGTCTACGGGCTGGTTTGGATCACAGACTATGTGATGTGTTACTTTCACATTTCTGACAAAACATACTCTAAAATTTTATGAATGTGTGTCAGTGTTGATTTCAAAGGGCAAAAATGAATAAACTAGTTTGGTGTGGTATTAAAATAAAACAACAACAACAACAATAATAATAATAATAATAATAATAATAACGCCACAACCTTGAGAAAAAGGACTTTGGATAAGAATTTGGGATCTGGCTCGGTTGTGTGTAAACAGAGTGGATCAGCCTTGCCACGACCATCTGGGCCCCAGCAAAGGCCAGACTTTCTTCACAAAGATGACCTTCTCACCCCACACAAGAGCACCTCAGCACTAAAATAACTCATTTCGTTTCCAGAACTTGCAGCTTCAATCAGTGGCTAATCCACTGTACCAGATCACCACGAGTCTGACTTTGGTCCTGCCTGGTGCTTCCATAAAGCTTGCCAACACTGAAGTTGAGTTCAAGTGAGAGTTGGTACTGGAGAAATTGGAAGTGGCTCTTGGCTTAGTCTGTAATCCAAGAAGTAACAGGGGCCAAAAGGCCAGTGGAGCTGTAAAGTGGAGGTGCCAAGAATACAGCTCAGCAAGAGCCAAAACCCAGGCTTTGGAAAAGCAGCGGCAGTAACCTGAGCTATGGCTGCAGGCCACAGGGTAAGCTGGTTTAATTCAGGAGGATAAACT
The DNA here is from genome assembly GCF_000622305.1 of Nannospalax galili. Taxonomy (NCBI): domain Eukaryota; kingdom Metazoa; phylum Chordata; class Mammalia; order Rodentia; family Spalacidae; genus Nannospalax; species Nannospalax galili. Next base: position 1,108,681 of record NW_008345687.1, on the reverse strand, counting down.
CTCTGCCCAGGCTGCTGTCACCGGGTCTGGATTTTTGTGTCCTGGTTCTTTCTTTGCATCTCACTGTGGCCTTTCTGTTTTTAACAGAGAACATCACCTGCATATCTGTCCCTTAGGTCTTTCTTAACATAAGCTTGTCTGATACTTACAGCACTGAGGGAGAATTGTCTTAGGTATATCCTATCCAAGACTCCTCCAGATTAATACTAAATTCTGTCTTCGGACCAAAAGTGATCACAGGTATTTGATTCATGCAAATTACTTAGCTTAGAGTCTCATAGATTTGCTTACAGTGAGTTGTGCTTTAATATAAAGCCCTGTGATTTTATTAAAGTTAAATAAGAGACTTAGGGAAATAACTGAATCTCTGAAAAATTTGCATAGCATTTTCATGAGCTCATTGGAAGTTCCCTTACTAAAGCTCTGGGGAAACTATTAGAGTGCAGTGTTCTGGTCATATTTTGCCTCGACTGTCAGGAAGCTCAAAGCCAAAAGTGAATTTTGTTATGAAGCTGTGATTTATTGAGTTTGTACACTTGTTTTCTATTTCTCTTGATCTTATTCATTCTCTCACATATCGTTTGGAAAGAGGGAAAGAATAAATAAATCTAGTGAACAAGCTAACCATTTAGCATGTAGAAGACTCCAACCTTGCAGTCCAAGAAGAAACACTCTTTTCCTTCCAAGTTTTCAAATACCATGAGTACCTTTCATTGTGCCATTAATAAGCTACAGCCCCTTGTCAGTAGTATCCTGATTTTGTTATAGTACCTTTGCAGTCCCACAAATCCATTACCCAACTCCAATGTCGTCTGTACTAGCTTGTTATGAACTTTAAGTTCTCTTTTGAAAATCTTCTCTTTAATTGAGCTTGAGGCGCAATTAGAATTTTGCTTTTATTCCTACATGTCCAAGATCAAAACACAAGGGTTTCTTGCTATTTCTTATTGAATTTTTTCGATTTTCATAAATATCGTTTGATGGCATTTAGATATGCTTCCCTCTCCCTGCCTCCCTCCACTGCCCCCAACCCA
>NW_008345687.1:1100200-1102700 GCF_000622305.1 Nannospalax galili | reverse complement strand
GCTTACTAGGCAGGCATGTACTCTACCACTAAGCTATATCTCCAGGTCCCTTTTTACTCTAATCTGAGAAAGATGTCTTGCTAAATTGCTAAGGCTATTCTTGAATTCATTCTACAGCTCAGACAGGCCTCGAATTTGTAATCCTTGTGCCTGGCCAATAGCTGAGCTTTGCCAGACCGATGCCTTTCTGTTTTTTTTTTTTTTTTTTTTTTTTTTTTTTTAGGGGGATAAGAGATAGTATATTCTGGAGCCAAATACAAGTGATCGTGGCCCAGGAACACAGTCTCAGGTTGCTCCAAATTCCCAATTCTATGTGACATCCAAGTGAATTCTTAGCCTCCATCATCTGCCCCATTTGGGCAGAGCAATTTCAAACAGATGCCTAATGAGAGAAACTGAGCTGAGGACAAAGGTGCACTGACAATGGCAAAGTTTCCCAATGCCTCACATGAAGTCCATGCACACTGACCGCATGTCAAGAGTATGGCAGCAGCTGCAAGCCACACAGGCCACTGCCTGGAAACTGTCAGATCAGGTCAGAGCCCCAGGCACCCACATCCAACAAAGCACACCCACCCTAAACAAAACACCAAGTTATAAGTTTCTTGAGGCCAAAGATCCCAGTAAAATATTCTTAACTCCCCATGAGAGAGTTTAAAAAGTCTTTTTAAATGAATTGAAATACTGGAGATGTCTCTGGAGGAAAAAAAAAATGATTAACTGACAATGATTTACATAACTTCATGTATTTCCACAGTTCTATGGAAAACTTCTCAAAATTTGTCCTAATTTTCTTTTATATTGTTTTGCATTCTCATTTTACAAAAATGCAGAGTGTCTTGAGAATAACTCTTTTGCAATTTAAAGACAAAACTAGAGAAGACTATTTTATTATTTTTAAAGAACTATCTGAATCAAAATATTCAATGACTCATTTTGTTAAATGAAGAGTAAAAAGTGTCAGGTAACTGCAGAATACCTTATCTTTACACAGCAACATTGGATAGGGTTTTAGAATGATGTGACAGATGAGTCCATTTCAAAGATCAGTCTTCCACATCCAGGCAAGGACAGTGTTGTGGAGAATGCAGGAACGCTGTCCTGGAGTTATAAGGCTCCCTTCTCAAATGCATCCTTGGGACAAGAACCATGATGTACATAGAAGAGTCAGAGACCAAGGTCAAAACACCGGGCTCCTGTAAACTGTAACAGGAAGCTGTCTACAGAAACAGCTATTTCCCTCTACATCTGGTCCCTAGTCAGAAAAATCAATGTCCTTTTAAACAAACTAGTTAACTATCTGCTGGGGGTCGGCGGGGGTGGGGTATCCACAGTAACCTCCTAAGGAAATTGTCTGAACTTCAGAAATGACTTAATGGTCCATATTAGGATCAAACAATTCGTTATTTTTAAATATTTAGCTAACAGATTGTCTATCCAGTCACAGATCTGTATCTGCTGTTTAGCTCAGAACTAAAAATAGTCACTTCTTTGGCATATTCTGGTGAAATTATTGGCAGAAATTTCAAATTAGGTAGAAATCTTATGTTTCTAATGTAAAGTAGGTTGAGTGTTTGGAGGCTGGTTTTCGTTGAGTTGGTGGGGGGAGTTGTTGTTATTGTTTTTCCATTATAAGTTTTTAAAGACAGCAGCAGAAGGGAAGATGTAGGTATTGAGAGTAAAAGAAATCTAGTAACTGCCAGTTTACTGGATCATTCGATGAGGCTGTAGGTGATGCTTTGTAAGCAGCAGGTCTAAGCTAAGAGTTAGCTTAGCTTTTACATTGTTTTAATTATGCCCTTAACTTCTTGGCATTCATGTGAACCAAAGAAATAAAAATTAGAAAAAAAGCTTGATATTTTTCAGGGTTTTTACATCTTCATAACAAATTGAAGCCCATCTCCTCCCATATCCACATTGGCACAGGTGGAGGTTGTCTCATGGGATACACGCATGTTGTGTCTATTGACCCTATAGTCTTATGGTATTCCATTTTCAGAGCACCCCCTCAATGATCACTGTCACAGCTATCATTTCTCTCCTTGCCACTCCTTGGTGAATCTCCTGTCCCTATCATGAGAAGTAGCATGGTAAATCTTGGCATCCTTACAAAATGTACACATTTATTATCAGAAAAATTGGAGGTACTGTGGAAAGTAGAAACAGCATTTAGGCCTTGAACTAACTATAGTTAATTTTTTTACTATAAAACTTCTCAGAACCTTTAACAATTTATGTCCAGGGGCTAGAAAGATGACTCAGGTTAAGAGCACTGTCTGCTCTCTCAGAGGACCCACATGGTAGCTAATAACCATCCATAACTCCAGTTCCAGGGGATCTGACACCTTCTTCTGACCTCCACAGACATTGCAGGACACAAGTGTATTTATTTACATACGCATGCAGGCATATATTCATACACATAAAGTAAAAATAAATAAATAGAATATTTTTAAAATGTGTGTCCAAAGATAAGCATATGAAGGAGGTCTTGGCGGGG
>NW_008345687.1:1090430-1100015 GCF_000622305.1 Nannospalax galili | reverse complement strand
TTGATACGTGTACTTTCACAGCTAAAGATTCAGATATCCTCTTGTCCCCTGGAGTTTCATTTGGGCCTTGCTAACTGGTGAGAAATCATTCACATCCCCAGAGCTCTCCAACTCTGAGAGATGGCAAATGACTAGCCCGTGAGCTCATCTATTTGCAGTAACCAGTGTGGAACCTACAAACCCATCTCGTCTGTAAGGGCAACATTCCTCCGTCCTCACCACTACAGGATCAGATACCAGACAACATGAGATGAGACCTACATCCTAGAATCCACTCAAATAATTCACAGTAGCGAATCCTAAGCCCGTTGGGTCTGCCTTTCCATTTCACCCCCTCAGAAAGCTCCTGCTCGGGCTGTCCTCCCACTCCCTCTCCCAACTGCCCTTCATGCTTGCCTATGTGGTGCTGATTGCTGTGTCCCCTGTTCTTGCATACAACTGCTTACAACAATTGTATTTTCAATGATAATTGTATCCTGATCTGTTGGTCTTAATCACGGTATCTGAAGCAGAGACTTAAAAATCATGCCAAAGCATTAACACCTGAGGTTGTTGATGATTGCTTGGACATGACAGAGATAAGTATGTATTTCGGGGGTGATGAAGTTTACACCTTTCGTAAGTATCTCTTGCAGTAACATATTAAAAGGGATGTAAATTTATGTCCTTCCCCAAGCTCAGCAATGCACAGTCTGTGAGGGGTGCTTCGGCAAATCCATATTTAGAAAATAAGGGATTTGATCTAGATAATCTCTTTAAATTTTTCCATATATATAACTCCTTGTGTTTACTCTAATATAATATTGTTAACAAAATCCTTTTAGTTAATATAATTCCACCCGTCTAAAGAATAATGGAAATACCTTCTTGGCTTTGCTAATTTTGCCATTAAACTTGACTTTCCATGTGGCAAGCACTGGGCCTTACTAACTTTTCAACTCCTGGTCCCTATGATATTGTACATTCAGTATTAGGAGTCCAACCATAAACACAATGATTGAATGAATCAAAATGCAGTGAGCTTCATACTGGATAGAAATAGAAGGGTATAAGATTATAAAAACCAGTATTTTAGGTGTAGACTTGAATAATTCAAGCCTTTCCTGCTTAATAAACAGTTGGCTATTTGAAAATGAAAGAATTGGTCATCTTTCACAAAAATACTCTCAATGACTAAGAGAAATTAAATAAAGAGCCTTTTAGAAATTTTTACTACCAGTATCTTTATGTGTTTTTTTTAAACATAACTGGTTATTGGTTTACAGTATTACTTTACAGACTAATTTAAATTTTTTTCATCTACTAAAAAGCAACAATGGGCATTTTTAATTTTATAGAAAAATGAAAAAAAAATTAATCTGCAGCCATGCCAAAAAGGCAAACAAAAAGAGCAGCTTTTAATTAAATCCAAAGGATAGACGTCTTAGTACGGTTTTTTTGCTTCTTTTCATTCCTCTCCCAGCCACTAGCTGAACGCTGCATTGTAACCGTTCCTTTCCTGATTTACATTTTTCTCTCTTCAGAAAGAAGAATATTAAAAGTCACAATAGTATACATTTTAGAAGATTTTTTTAATTACTAATTCATAAGAAGTAATATTCATACACCAAGAATGTTACATGGTCAAAATTAAAATCCTAAGTTGAATTTGCTCTGTGGGATTTTAATACCAGGTAATATAGGGAAAAGGCTATTGTGAATGGAATCTGTGTCCTGTAAGAGAAATTCTGGGTTTCAACCTGTGAATGTATTTCAGAATCTGGGTTAGGGGCCCAAAATGGCCCTTATTTGGGGAACACCTGCTCTCTAGGAAGGTCTGTGTGACTGAATTGTCCCCACTGTTCCTGATCCTGACAAAGACCTGGAAGGCACTTGGAACCTCTGCTTCTTGGAGAGATTCTTCTTTGGCTTTGTCATCAGGACTTATGCACACATGCTAAAGAGAAAATAGAAAAATTAATTGGGTAAAACCGAGCCAGCATGGTGCTGTGGCTCCCTTTGTGTAATTGCTTTTATATCTGAGTCTTTCAATCAATAGACTCTACTTAGCAGTTTTAATAAGGACAGAAGTTATTGAAATAAGAGTCAATGACCACCCCAGCTCTTTAAAAAAAATTAATAAGCACACCATGAAAAGTACAAATTCTCTGATGAGTATTCCTAAGAAGAACAATTCGGGCAACTTGAGTGGTATCAAAATCTGCAGAAAACCTCTAATACTGTAACTATTTCTATTAATCAAAGTGGGAAACTAAGAATTCTACTCAAATGAGTTATATTTAAATAACTGAAAAATCTATACAACAAAAATAAACGCGAGATCATGTGACAGGAGCATCTCTAGCAAATGAAACAGTCTCTCTAATTACAATCATGTCGTCAACAAGATCATTTTCAGTTATCAGCTTGTACAATTGCGTTTTTAACATTTCCTAACTTACCCAATGCCTCAGCCAAAAGGAATTCTCAATAGATATTTTTTAATTAATGTGACTTTTTTAATTCAGTGTAAGAAGCTGTGTATATAACACACCAATAATCTGAACAAAAAAAATCATATAATCTTTTAAATATATGTTGAAAAGTCCCTCAGAAAAATATATGTTCCCTCTTTTGTTTATGCACAAAATGAGAGATGAAGTGATTTTTCTTATCATTTAAAATACTTTTTAATGTCTTTATTGGAACCCCTGTTTAATGTAAAATTTTTACAAGTATTTCTTTAAGTAGAATTGGCACAATGAAACAAAAATAGGACCTATTTGTAGTGATATAGTTCTGTTTAATCCCATCCTGTAATGTTTTAGCTTGTTCTCCATCTAAGTCTTCATATTTATCCTATGTGTGCAGATAATAATGTGAGCTTTCAACTTCTGTGATTGTCTGGCTATTATTTGCATTACTTGTAGACCAATCCATCTATTATAGACCAGCCTCTCCCTATTGAGTCTCCTACAAGTACACTTAGACATCACACACAAACAGGCTTGGCCATGTGTCTAAGTCCTTGATGCCAGGGGCACTGCTGCAGACAGCAGCTCATGATGATTCCAAACTTACCACTACTTGCCAATGCTGCCATCACTGTTTCCAAAGCAGGCACTGGGGTCATTCAGCTCCAACACCATGCTGCACAATCATTCTAGGAACTCCTCCCTGCAACTTTCTTTGACGATCACTAAATGATTTACCCTAACTTTAGTGTTACAGATCACAAAGCTTTCTATAAGAAAATTTTTACAGGTAGTCAATTCACTGTAGGATTATTGGGAATGCAAAACCAACATAAATTTGGTGTTTTCTTTCTTTTTATGTAATATTTTATTAATTCTTGAAGAATTTCATACAATGTATTTTGAACATATTCATCCTCTACTCCCCACGCAAGTCCTTCCAGATCCACCCCCACTCCCCACTATCTCTCAACTTCATGTCTTCTTTTGTTAAAAAAAAAAAATAACCCATCTAATCCAATTTGTACTGCTGAAATACTCATGGTGTGGGGCCATCCACTGGAGTGTGGGGACATCCACTGGAGCACAGTAGACCTACCAAGAGTTTATCCCTTAAAGAAAATTGACTCTCCCTCCCCAGATGCCATTACCTGTCAATAGTTCCTCCTTTAGGGTGGATGGTTCATGAATCCTTCCTCACTCTGTGTTAAAATGTTGACTGACTTCATCTTATACAGGTCTTATGTGTGCAAAACAGCTGCTGTGGGTTCTTAAGTGCAGCGACCCTGTCATATCCACAAGACACTATTTTGCTTGGGTCTTCCCCAACCTCTGGTTCTTACAATCTTTCCCACTCTCTTCCTTGATGGTTCCTGAGCCTTCAGGGTAGGGTCAGTTTGGGGAGATAGATGTACCATTTGTGGCTGAGCATTCGACTGACACCTACTCTCTGCACTTTGATTAGTAGTAAGTTTCTGCATTAACTGTCAATGTTTTCTTTACCTAATGAATAATACTCAAAAGAATTGCAAATTGCTGTAATTTTTTCTGGAGCTCAAATATGTTCCAAGAATAACAACACTCATACTTTTTAAGTTAGTAATTCTTCTTAAGGGAATTATTCCCAAAGAAATAATGCAATATGTAGGAAAATTCAGATGATGAAGATGTTCATCAAAGTATTATTTATAGCTGTTAAAAGTAAAAAAAAAAATAACTACTTATAAGCAGGAGAATGATTGCATTAATTCTGAGTGGTTCATTAGGTCTATAGGCACTCAACAGAAAGATACAAAAAGTTGTGACACATAGTATATGATTGAAGAAAATAATAATATGCCTCTAGTATTGCCCATATGGATATGAAAAGACTTAGAAAGGACTATGAAGATTTTATTTGATGAAGCAATAGATTTTTCTGTAGTTTTGGCTACACGGAATTGCTCCTTTACTTGGTAAAGTATGACTTCAAAATAAAAGATAAATGACTAATATCATTTTAATTAAAGAAACTAAATTTAACTTCTCAAACCAAGAGTCAGCCTCAGAGCTTGAAGCTGGTACATTATCAACAACTGGGTAGTTGCCAACTTTTCAAAAATGTTTTAATTACCCCCTCATTTACTATCACTGAAGAACAGCTGAATGTCTTTCAAGGTCCCTGCTGAATTTCTTGTTTTTCTATAACTGGTAAAGTTGCAACTCATTTAACAATAGTGGCCGAAGCTCCTGCTCAGTATGGAGACACAAAGACCCTCCTCCATGGCCTTCCTTTGATATCTCTGAATCGCAGCCAGAAGACAGCAGCTCCTATCACTGTGAATCACTTTCTAAGCCTCTGATGAAAAGTCGGTTTGAAAAACTACCCTTGTAAAGCATGTCACAGAGCTACTAGGGATATTTAAATCATACTACACCAACGGACGGGAGGACTGAAGAAAAGGGGAGCTATAATGTCATCTTTCAACTGACATCAGAATCATGTGAAGAAGAGATTTGTGTTTTTTACTTCAGAGTGGCTCTAGCAGAGCCCCAGGAGCTAGAAACAGAGACAGGTAGCAAGTTTACAGGAAACGAGGAGCCAGCAATGTGATGACTTTGTAGCAAATCCCTGGGTAACTGTGCTTCACGTAAACATGCAAAGCCCACAGTGTCCCCATGAATAGATTCCTTGTGTAAGGTGAGGGTAAGAGTACTGGTAGGTAGGGACAACCAAGGTAGGGACAACCAAGACTGACATCATTCTGAAGAAGACTAAAAGGACCAGGAGACCCAAGTAATTTCTCTGTTGTCTAAATCTTGCCCTTTCTCTCCAGGTTTGGCTATTATTTCAGCTTTGTGATCTGGGGGGAAAGTCATTTGATTTTTCTCCACTTCTACTGGAGGTCAAAAACTGGAAAATACCAAATACTCTGAGTCTCCTGTCTGACTATAACTTCATAAATGTTCTAGGCCACTCTTGTTTCAAAACACTGACTACCAACACCTTTCAACTTACTCTGAGGCTTCTTTATACTGCTATTTCTGGGTCCTTCCTTCTAATTCAATCAGAAACTTGTCCTCAAAGTCATGTCTTCTATTTGTCCATAGAATGTGGTGCATGTTAAATATGGCAGGTGGAAAAAATAATAAATGAGTTATTACATTCTCTTGTTTCCATGTGCAACAGATACTAAAACATAAGGAGAGGAAGTCACTCCTGAAAAGATGACTCTTCTTTGTGACTGAGACATGGCACTGGGCTCTTCAGGAGGCAGATCAGTGCAGAAAAAACTTATTAGGGCTTATTTTCCAGTTGAACACCTATGGGCAGGTTATAGGAGTTGGCATGGAGTAGAGGGAACTGGAAGATACAGTCCCAACAGAGGACATAACTGTTCCCAAGGGGAAGACTCAGAATGGGGAAGATGCTTTAGGATTGTTTTGAGGGAGGAAAAGGAGTATTCATGCCCTCCTTCTCATCACAGCACAAAGACCAGTATTGGATGCAAGCCACTCAAAGGGGACTAATCTTGAGTGAGGCTCTCCAAGTATAATTCCTAGAGGGCTGAAGCTAGACAATTTCACTCAGAAGGTCATAGCTTTCAGGAAACTAAACCTCATTTCAAACAAGAATCTGTAAAATCTGAATGTTGTTGTCACTAAATAATAGCTGATAGATGAGTTTTGAAAACACATGGAAGATGCCCCCTGACCTAGGGGAAGGAATTTGAAAGTCCAGGGCCATTGAGGAAGATGGCCTCACAATTACAGGCCGGGTGAGTCATAGAGTTACCATGCTCAGCCTGCTGTGACCTAGTAAACATAGGTTACAATAAAATTATATTCACATTTATCACCTCCTTCTTTGTATTCATTTTAGGTTATGATAATCTAAAGCCTCAGCACTTTTACATATAAATAAATACGAAATCCTGTATTGGTGCAAAGCATAATTTCTTATGTTTCCATCAAAACTTAAGTATTTACTCACTGTTATGGACCAAATATTTATGACCTTTCCCAAAACTTCAAACGTTAAACTCTTAATGTGTTTCAAGGCTTGGTGTTTTGAGTTTTGCTTGGTTCTTGTCAAAGAAAAGGATTCACATCAGAGAACCAGCTTAAGCATAAATTTATTTAGCAAAGCAAAGTGATAGTGTACTTTAGAGAGCTTGGAGCAGACTGATTCAAGGGTGGGTAGCAATGGAAGATTTTGAGCTTCCTATTTTGCAAGGGTGCTCCATGAATATTTAAGAGGTGTGCGCCATATTCATAAGGTCATCCTTTTCCCTCCTAAATCGCAGTGAGCTGAATCTCCATTTTATGTATTTCTTCCCATGTTCCTCATGAAAAGACCACAAGGGGAGCAAAACCACTATGAAAATACAATAAAGTACAAGTCTTTTGAGGACCAAGACACTTTGTTAGTGCACATGTGCAGCAATTCAGAAGGTACCCTGGTAACTTAGTTTCTTTTCATTAAAGTATTTGTGTATATAAGTTATTTGCATACATGTGTATTAGTTGCTTTATGTTGCTGTAATAAGACATTATGACCAAGGCAACTAGTAGAAGGAAGAATTTATTTGGCTTACAGTTTCAAGGGAGAGTCCAGTCCATAATGATGAAGGAGGTGAGGCAGCAGAGGTGGCAAGAGCAGAAAGCCGAGCAATCACATCTTCAGCAGGTACAGGAAGGAGAGAGTGACTGGAAATCCAGCAAGGCTTAAGAACTCCCAAAGCCTGCCCCCTAGTGATGTGCTTCCTCCAGCATGGCCATACTTCCTAAATTCTCCCAAAACAGCACCACCAAATGGAGACAAACTGCCCAAATACTTGGAGCCTATGGGGGAACATTCTCATTCAAACCACTACAACATGTAGATGTGTGCACATTCATGTATGCAAGTGCCAATGGACATGTGCTATAGAGTGTAGGTAAGACAGAGGACAATCTCGGTTGTCAGTCTCTGCCTTCTCTCTTGTTGGAGACAGAGTCTTTTGTTGTTTTTCTACTACACATGCCAAATTAGCTGATTCAAAACTGTACCTTTAAAGATGTTTGACCCAAAAAGGACATTTGACTGTCAGATTACCTACCAGGATACAGCTTCAGTTTTCTTGGTTGCCTCACATCTAACTCCCTACCTACCTAGTCTCAAATGCAATGATATTTAGAGACAGTGAGTTTTAGATGATGTCATGAGATTAGAGCCCCATGATAGGATTGGTGTCTTTATAAGAAGAGGAAAATCAGCCAAAACCCATTTTGTTGTAAAAAAAACAGCAACTAGAGCAATGAGAAATAAATACTTGCTGTTTATGTCACTCCAATTATGATTTTTTGTTACAGTAGCCTGTGATGATTAGAGTCAACCTTCCTGAAAGTAGAATCCCCTGGGAGATGGGGCTCTGGTCATGCCTAGAGGGTGTTGATGTGGGAAGACCCATCTTAATTGTGGGTGGAATCATTCCCCAGGCAGGGGATCCTGACCTACACAAAATGGAGAAAACAAGCTGAGTACTAGCATTCACCTTTCTCTACTTGACTGGGGAAATCTCTCAAGCTCCAGCTACTATGAATTCCCTACCATGATGGACTGTAACCTGGAACTGTGAGAAAAAATATGCTTCTTCCCTAAATTGCTTTTGTAAGAATATTTTATCATAGCAAAGGAAAAGAAACTATGACATAAATTGGTACCAGAAATGGAGCCAATCCTGTGATAAATCTGACACATGGTTTATAGGCCTCTATAAGTGTTTTGTGACTTGAGTGTAGAAGAGTTTGGTACTTTGGGCTAGAAAATCCCTACCATCCTAGAACCAGAGTTTAATGGGCTGTTTTGGTAGGAGTTTAGAAGAGAAGAATGCTGAAAGAAGTGTGGACAGTGGAAGCTTGGCTCATGAGGTTTCAGAGGGGAACAAGGACTACATCAGGAACTGGGCTAGAAGTCATTTACATGATATTTTGGCCAAGAACATGCCTATGTCCTAGCTTGAGTGAGGTTGAATTTCAAGATAATGGACTGATTGGGTAGACAGAGGAAGTTTCAAGACAGGAGAGCATTTAGGATGATCGTGGGAAAAGCATCTGTAATTGTTAAAGAGATCAGCAGCACTAAAGGGAAACCTGTACTACTCTGAGATAGGAAAAAATGCCCTAAGGGCAAAGGCCCCAGCCCTTGAAGCCTCCATTATTTAAAGGAAGAAAGCCTAATCTGAAAGGCAAGGAGACCCTTTCTCCCCATAGGACCATCTGATAAAGATGTGTCTTTGAGGAGATCCCTGCTCCTCAAAGGCAACTTCCCAGAAAGCATTTACTCAGGATCAGCACACAAAAGTTAATGAAGCTATTGTGGTGGTGTGGGGGGAAAAGGGTAGGAAGATGTAGGCTTCATGCTGAGCTTGTGGCAGAGCTTGACAGCTTTGTCTAAATGGTGTTGGTTTTGAAGAAATTAATGATGCAAGATTGAGGGAGTCATGAAAAGCAGCTGACTTTAGGCAATGTATAGTAGAGTCAGAGTCTCTGTAAAGAGGCCCTGAGTGGTCATTGTATGAAGCTGTGAATATTAAGCCCAAGTTTGAGTAGAGAGCCCAAGATATTGGAGATAACTAGACAACTGGACATTGGTCAGGGAAAGCTATATGCATGGAGTGAAGTTGAGCCAAGAGAAGCTATGTGAGCTGCAAGTGATGAAGCTGGAAGGGGAGACTACCCAGACCCTTTTGAAGCCTAGATGATAGCATTACGAGTCCCAAATGCTAGACATGGGGCTGGCAAGGGGTAGAATTGTGATGGTTAGTTTTGTCAAGTTGATACAATTTAGAATCACCTAGGAATTGGGGTTGTAAGCATGGATATGGGGCAAATATCTTGATTACATTAATTGATGCACCAAGACCCGTATTAATCGTGGGTCGGACCATTCCCCAGGTGGGGGATCCGGGACTATATAAAATGGAGAAGGAGTCCAGAATGGCAGTGAATGCCTCTACTCCCAGCACTCAGGAGGCAGAGGTAAGTGGATCTCTGTGAAATCAAAGCCAACCTGGTCTACATAGCAAGTTCCAGACTAGCTGGGACTACAGGCTACAAAAAAAGAAGGAAGGAAGGAAGGAAGGAAGGAAGGAAGGAAGGAAGGAAGGAA
>NW_008345687.1:1050293-1090343 GCF_000622305.1 Nannospalax galili | reverse complement strand
GGAGGGAGGGAGGGAGGGAGGGAGGGAGGGAAGGAAGGAGATGGAGAAGGTACGTTGAGCACTAGCATTTGTTTTCTCTGCGTCTTGACTGTAAATGTAATGTGATTGGTCCCTCAAACTTATGCCACTTAACTTCCCAAGCATATAACCTGGAACTGTGAGTAGAGCCAGAGCAAACCTTTTCTCCTTTGTCACAGCAACAGGAAAAGAAACTGACACAGTCCAACCAGACTAACATTGCTTAAAAAGCAAAAATATTTTTTAAAAATATTAATTTGTTCAGCATTTTCTTTTTTAAAAAAATAATTTATTGAGAATTTCATACATGCATATAAGGTGTTTTGATCAAATCCATGCTCACTCCCTCCCCTCACACTCTCCCCCATATCTCCCCATCACTTTTTTCTGATAACTTCATGTATTCTTTCTTCTTTTATTTTTTTTAATGGGACTTTTTGCTAGTCTAACATTCCCCCTCTGAAGAGGTAAACTTAAAATTTTTTAAGGATTAGATAAAAGCTCCCAAATACTTTCAACATTTCTGGTCTTTGGAAAGGAGTATGTTGCTAAGAGGCCCAAGGACATTGTGAATTTTAGCCAAGAAACTGGTTACTTTCATTGGGGTCTTTTTACCCAAACTACCAAGCCAAATCCTGCCTCCTGTTCTTATCATACCATCCCCTGAAGAGGTTACCCAAATTAGGGATTGTGAATCAGGATGCATACCACTCTGGAGTCTTCCATGCTGAACAGGGACACAGGGTGAGGCAATTGGGGTCCCTCCTCAATGGGTCTATTTAACAGACACCCAAATTGCATAACTCTTACCGTAGGGGGAAAAGAAAGTCCTTGACTGGTGAATAGGAGATGTGAAGGAGAAGTAAAGACAAGAGTAATTAACATTATAAGTTCTAGACAGGGAACCAGAAAAAAGTCAGAACAGGGCAATTGTCAAATGTTCATATGAGAGTCCATTGGAATTTCTTGACAAGGGCTTCCAAAAGCATCCCTCTATTGTGTTCTTCCTCATTTTTCTTTTGTCTTCCAAGGGTGGACTCTAGAGTGATGGACTCAGGATTTGCTTTCAGGCATTTTGATAGCTGTTGGAGTGGTTAGAATCAGTGTCAGCTCCCTCTCAAAGGCTTCTAGATGGGGGAGAAAACAAATTTATCCATCGTTTTAGAACAATAGTTGGTTGTCTCCCTTAGCTAAAGGTGGGCACTAGAGTATCATTGACCAAGATTTGAGATCTTAACATCTGAGCAGCACTTTCTGATTAGGAACAAAATCATCAATGAGAAATAATTATCTAAATAACTTTTTATATGGATTTAAGCCTAATGTCTGGGAAGTATAATCCCTTGAACTCTTTAAGAAATATACTGATGACTTTACACTTTGGTTATACTTTCCTTTTGGGTGTTTAAGATCATACAGTTAGCCCAATAATCAATTTATTTTTACACTTAAGGTCACTGAGGACCTGTTCCTCAGGAGTCTCATGGGAAGAGCCCCTGGCTCCTTTCTTTTACCAGTTCCATCTATGTGAAGATAAGTCAAAGGTCCTGCTTGACCATTGCTGGCTTCACTTGGAAGCATGGATGAGATGTTTCCTCTGAGTTGACCCTCCTCTTTGTAGACTGGACACGGGTTCAAGTCCATCTCATGGGATTTTCATGGCCTCCTTGAGCAAGAGAACAGGTGACACACCACAGTTACAGGACATTTTGAGAGATGCTCATAGTCCTCTGGAGCTTAGTAGACCTTGGAGGGCAAGGGGCAAAAACTGGCTTTTAAATCCCTCTGACCAAATTAGTATAGGCCTCAAGCTATGGCTGTTAAACATCCAAGAAGGTTAGTTCCACCAGTCTGGTACTTTTAATTACCATGTGTTATGTAGAAAAAGCTTGGGTTAAAAAAATCAAATATTCTCAGATAAACCTTGGCTAAATATATATTCTGTTCCTTAAACAAGTTGACTAAATTATGACCTTAGAAATTTTTTAATTGTGTGAATATTATTTTCATCTCATCCTTTATATATCATAACAAATCTGCACAGACCTTCATCACTTGCTCAGGCTTTCTCATTTTTTCTGCCTATTTTGGAAAATATGTCCATTCCCAGATCCTTTTAACATCTTTTACATTCTCATTTTCTTTTCTTTTTTTTTTTTTTAATAATTATGAGACATAATAGCATTAACAAATAAATTTTCCATCTGTTATGAGAATTCTTTTCCTGGGGAAACTAAGCAGTGCTTATTCCCTTTTAAGGTTCTAGTGTCAAGCCAATGATTGATTGAAGTTTTACAGGGGAACTGATGAATTTACTGAGATTAGTTACAAAGATAACCGAGGGGTTGCTGAGGTGTATGTATGACCTGAGGGTATGCACACTGGAAAGCCTTTACCCAGCATGGGTCAAGCCTTCTCTTCTTAGCCTTCTCCAGATTTTATACTTTAGCCCTCCCCAAATCCATGAGGCCATGTGTGATTAGGGCCAAAATTACATAGAGTTGGCTGGATACACCAGTGAGGGTCCAATGACCCTGATTGCCTCTCCTTTAAAGAAGGAGCACAACCATCAACAAGCCCACTTGTGACTCTATTTAGCGATCAGGTGCAGCTGAAATCATGATGGTGGTAGTTATTTCATGCAGAAGAGACTGCTGTACAGCATCACCTTATTAAAAGGGCATGGAATTTAAAAGGATTTGGGGCCAAGATCCACAAACGAGGCAGAACATACATCTTTTATTTTTCTGAGTATGTGTTACTTCACCTAGTATAGCAGTTTCTAAGTGAGTCTGTGTTACTTCACTTAGTATAGCAGTTCTAGATCCATCTATTTACCTGCAGATTTCATTATTTCATCTTTCTTTACTGCTGAATAGAATTCCATTCTGTAAATATACTACATTTTTGTTAAACACTCATCAGTTGAGGGGCAATTAGGTTGCTTCCATCTCTTAGCTATTGTGAAAAGAGAAGCAACAAACATGGTTGTACAAATGTCTCTACAATAGGATGAGTCCTTCGGGTATATGCCAAGGAGTGGTATAACCGGGTCAGATGGTAGGTTCATTTTTAGTTTTTTAAGAGTTCTCCACACTTTTTTCTGTAGAGGCTACAAGAGTTTGCAATCATACCAGCAGCAAATGAGCATTCCCCTTTCTCTACATCCTCACCAGCATTTGGTATCATTTGTTCTCTTGATCCTAACCAGTCTGATTGGGGTAAGGTGATACCTTAGGGTGGTTTTAATCTGCATTTCCCTAATTACTGTGTTGAACACTTTTTGAGATGTTTCTTAGCCATCTTTATTTCTTCCTTTGAGAACTCTGTTTAGATCTTTGGCCCATCTTTTCATTGGGTCATTAGGTTTCTCGATTCTTTGTTTTTGAGTTCTCTATATATTATGGATGTTAAATGTCTGTCAGATGTGTCACTGGTGAAGATTTTTTTACCATTCTGTGGGTTTTCTCTTCACTTTTTTGATTGTTTCTTTTGCTGTAGAGAAGCTTTTTACTTTAATGAGGTCCCATTTGTTGACTGATGACCTTCATTCCTGAGCAGCTTCTGTCTGATTTAGAAAATCCTTTCTTATACCTATATCTTTTAAGTTACTGCCAATATTTTCATTTAATAGTTTCAGGTTTTCCAGTTTCCCATTGAGGTCTTCAATCCATTTGGAGTTGTCTTTTGTGCAAGGTGAAAGATAAGGATCTAGTTTCATTCTTCTACAGGTGGTGATCCAGTTTTGCCAGCATCAGTTGTTGAAGATGCTGTCTTTCCTCCATTGTGTGCTCTTGGCACCTTAGTCAAATATCAGGTGGCTGAAATTGCAGGTACTCGGGTTTGGGTCTTCAATGATGGTCCATTAATCTATGTGTCTGTTTTTGCACAAGTACCTTGCTGTTTTTATGACTATAGCTCTGTAGTATACTTTGAGATCTAGCATAGTAATCCCCCCAGCATTGTTCTTTGTGCTCAGAGTTTCTTTGGCTATCTGGGGTCTTTTCTCCTTCCATACAAATTTAAGGATGGTTTTTTATAATTCTGTGAAGTATGTTATGGGGATTTTGATTGGGATTGCATTGAATCCATATATTGCATTTGGTAGGATGGTCATTTTCACATTATTAATTCTTCCAATCCATGAGCATGGGAGGTCTTTCCATCTCCTGGTGTCTTCATCAACCTCTTTCTTTAATGATTTAAAATTTTTATTGTAGAGATCTTTGGTGACTTTGGTCAGGTTTATTCCAAGATATTTTATTTATTTATTTATTTATTTGCAGCAGTGAGAATGGGAGCATTTCCCTGTATTCTTTCTCCAATTGCTTGTAATTGGTATTTAGAAAACCTACTGATTTTTGTAGATTGATTTTATAATCTGCCACTATACTGAAAGTGTTGACCATTTCTAGGAGTTTTCTGGTGGAACTTCAGGGATCTCTTAGGAATAGTATCATATCATCTGCAAAAAGAGATAGTTTGACCTCTTCTTTTCCAATTATTACTCTTTCATTTCCTGCTCTTGTCTTATTGCTCTTGCAAGAGTTTCAAGCAGTATGGTAAAGAGAAGTGGGGATAGTGGGCAGCCTTGTCTGGTTCCTGACTTCAATGGGAATGTTTCTAGTTTCTATCCATTTAGAATGATGCTGGCTCTGGGTTTGTTGTATATGGGCTTTAACTATGTTGAGGTATGTTCCCTCCAGTCCAATTCCTTCTAGGACTTGGGACATAAATTCAAGCTGAATTTTGTCCAAAGCCTTTTATGTATCTATTGAAATGACAATGTGGTTTTTGGCTTTGAATCCATTTATATGATTAATGACGTTTATGTACTTGCGTATATCTCTGGAATAAAGCTGACTTGATCATGGTGAATGATCTTTTTGATGTACATCTGTATGCAGTTTGCAAGTATTTTGTGGATAATTTTTGCATCTACGTTCATTAAGGATATGGATGGGTCTACAGTTTTCTTTTTTGGTTGTGTCTTTACCTGGTTTGGATATTAGAGTTATGCTGGCTTCATAGAAGGAATTTGGAAGTTTTCCCTCCATTTCTATTTTTTTGAATAAATTAAGTAGTATTGGATGTAGATCTTCTTTAAATGTCTGGTAGAATTCTGTTGTAAATCCATCTGGGCCTGGGCTTTTTATAGTTGGGAGGCTTTGTATTACTGTTTCAATTTCCTTGTAAGTTATGGGTCTGTTTAAACTATTGATCTCTTGGTTTAACTTTAGAGGCTCCCATGATTTCAGATATCCATCCATTTCTTTTAGACTTTCAGATTTAGTAACGTATGGGTTTTTTAAATATTACCTTATAATGGTGGGATTTTTTGGATATCTGTTCTGATGTTTCCCCTTTCATCTCTGATTTTGTTAATTTGGATTTGCTCTTTCTTTCTTTTGGTTAACTGGGCTAAGGGTCTGTCTATCTTGTTCAGCTTTTCAAAGAACCAGCTCTTAGATTCATTTATTCTTTGGATTGTTTTCTTCGTTTCTATTTCATTAATTTCTGCTAATTTTTTGTTATTTCTTCTCTTCTGCTGGGTTTGGGTTCATTTGTTCTTGCCTTTCAATGGCCTTGAGTTGCAGTGTTAGTTCATTTATTTGGGCTTTTTCCAATTTTTTAATGTACGCACTTAGAGCTATAAACTTCCCTCTTAGGACTGCTTTTAAAGTATCCCAGGGGTTGTGTTGTTGTCCTTTTCGTAGAATTCCAGGAATTCTTTGAGTTCTTTCTTAATTTCTCCTTTGACCCACTCATTGTTTAGGAATGTGTTGTTCAATGGTCATGAGTTCATGTAGTGACTAGGGCTTTGTCCACTGTTGATTTTGAGCTTTATTGCATTGTGGTCTGATAGAATGCATGGAATTATTTCAATGTTTTTGTATTTGTTGAGGTTTGTTTTGTGGCCTAGTATGCGGTCAATTTTTTAAAAAGTTCCAAGGGGTGTTGAGTAGAAAGTGTATTCTTTGGTGCTTGGGTGGAATATTCAGAAGATGTTTGTTAAGTCCATATGCTGTATGATATCATTTAATTTTAGATATCTCTCTGTTTATTCTTTGTCCAGTTGACCTGTCTAATGGAAACAATGGGGTACCAAAGTCCCCTACTATTACTGAGTTAGGGTTAATCTGTGTCTTAAAGTCTTATAGTGTTGTTTTTATGAATTTGGGTGCACCAGAATTTGGTGCATATATGTTCAGGATTGTAATATCTTCTTGGTTTATTGTTCCTTTGATCAGAATGAAGTGACCCTCCTTATCTCTTCTGATTAATTTTAATCTGAAGTCTATTTTGTCAGATATTAGAATTGCAACCCCTGCTTGTTTCTTAGTGCCATTTGCTTGGAATCCTCTTTTCCATCCTTTTACCTTAGGTAGTGCCTGTTCTTGGAGGGGAGATGGGTTTCTTGCAGACAGCAAAGAGATGGATTTTGTTTCTTAATCCATTCACTTAGCCTGTGTCTTTTGACTGGGGAGTTCAGTCCGTTGATATTTAAGGTTATTACTGAAAGGTGTGTATTTGTTGCCATCATTTTGATTACTGTTTGTGTTCTCTAATTTTGTGTTTCCTCAATTATACCTTTATTTATTTTCTTTCATTGCCCTTGGGGTATAGTAAATTGTATCTCTGCTCTCTATTGCTTCAAGTATTCTTTGAAGGGTTGGTTTTGTGGACATGTATTCTTTCAGGCTACTCGTGTCATGGAAGATTTTTCTTTCCCCCTTAACTATAATAGACATTTTTTTCTGGGTAAAATATTCTGGGCTGACATCTATTGTCATGTAGAACTGTAAATACCTTGGTCCAGGCTCTTCTCGCTTTCATAGTTTGCATTGATAAGTCAGCTATAATTCTGATGGGCTTTCCTTTATATGTGACTTCTGTTTTTCTTTTGCTGCTTTCAGTATTCTCTGTTTATCTGTACATTTAGTGTTTTTACTATGATATGTCATGGGAGTTTCTTTTCTGATCCTGTCTATTTGGTGTTCTATGTGCTTCCTGTATTTGTATGGGGGTGTCTTTCCTTAATTTCAGGAAATTCTCTTCTACAATCCTGTTTAAGATCTGGTCAATACCATTAACCTGAAATTCTTCCTTCCTCTATGACTATAATACATAGATTCGGTCTTTTCATGGTGTCCCATGTCTCTTGCATATTCCATTCCTGTGGTTTTTTAAAATTTTTCCATAATCTTTGCTTGAGTGATCCAATTCTTCAACACTATTCTCCAGTGTTGATATTCTGTTTTCCATTTCATTCATTCTAGCAGTGAGGCTTTCTCCTATTGTTTCAAGTTGGCTTATTGAGTTTTGCACTTCCTTCTTCATTTCTGTCTGAGTTTTTTTCATTGTTTCTATCTCTTCTGTGAATTCATTCAGAAGTTTATCCCCATCTTCTTTTAGTTCTTTGATTTGTTTGTTCATGCATTCTTTAAATTTGTTGAATTCCTTGATCATGTTTATGATTGTTCTTTTAAATTCAGTGCCCTGGATTATCTCTAGGCGGTTCTCCTTGTAGAATTCTTCTACAGGACTGGTGGAGTTTGGTGGGAATATAATGCATTGGCTTTCCATTTTATTATTCTTTTGTTGTGATTTTGGCATGTGCATTTCTTTTGTTGGTTATGATTCTGATAAGAGAATTAAGATGAAGTATGCTTCTGTTTGTGTTATTGAGATGCCTTGGTCCTTTCCTTACTGGTTATGTAAAGCTGGTTGGTACAGGTTTCCAGTTCTTTCAGGTTTTATTTTGAAGGAAACTGATGGCTTCAGATCAGCTATTCAGGAGCATCCACAAAAGCCCAGTCAGGTTCCAGTCAGGTACACTCAGGCTTCCTTCTAAGGTTTGGACCCCTATTAGCAGGAACTCAGAGAAAATTTTGGAAGTTCCCTAAAGGGGGGGGGGGAGGCTGATTTGGGGACTCTCAGTTGTTCTGCTGTGTTCTCAGCCCCTATGCCAGAGGAAGGCAAGAACTGGCACTCTCTGGCGGTCTGCTAAGATCACAGCTGCTACACCAATGGCAGTCAGAACCCACCCTTTCAGGCTGTCTGCTAGGATCCCAGCCTTAGCCTACCAAAGCCAGATCTTCCCTGGGGCCTTGGGAGAGGCCTCATGAAATTCCAGGTATGGGAATGGGTATGGCACAATTAGGGGAGGCTCACCACCATGCGGAGGTAGGATCTGGATGCTCTCAGGCTGAGTTCTTAGCCCCTATGTCTGAGGGAGGCCAGAGTCCACACTCTCTGGTGGCCTGCTGAGATCACAGCCACTACACCCATGGAGGTTGGAACCCACCCTCTCAGGCTGTCTGCTAAAATCATCTATGTCTAATATTCCTATATAATCAAGTTATTTAATCTTGATTCTATTGTCTTGATAAAGGCTTATTAAACTTTTCCACTGGTGGCCTCTTTTCCCCTGAGAATTTTTTACATGCAGCTGGTACATATAAAATAGCTATACAAGTCAGAAATTTACTAAAAATAACTAAGAAAATTTATTTGAAAGCAATCCTTCAGCATACACATAATTTCGCCATTTATTAATGAAGAAAATAAATTTTCACTCTGATGAGCTGGATTTACTTGTTTATTTTTTACATAAAGAATTTAATCATGGCTGAATAGTTTAAACTGCAAGGCATAGAGCATTTTCAACATCTTTCAGAGTTGATCAGTATTTTGATCAATGTTATAATCACCAATGCTGAGAATGTCACTTCACATTTATGTGTAATATAAAATGACAGGGGTGTGTTTAGGCCCATTTCAGGAATTGTTGGAAATACAATACTAATCTCAAGTCAAAACTCATTTAATGATTTTGTGTGTGAGATGCAAGGCAGCAACTCAAACAGCAACTTTCAAAATCAAGCATTCTAACGTAATACAATCCTAATTTGATACATGCTGAGGAATGACGGTAGGAAAATATGAAAAGTCTTTGTTTTCTCTTACTAAAGCATTACGTTTCATTAAGGGCAGAAAAACTTTGCATGTACAATAAAAACACTGCCACCCACAGCAATAGTCTCAAATCTGACACAAGATATTGTAGGCAGTGTTCAGTGCTGCACGGCAGCAATGTCAGAACCACGGCTACTGTGAAGTCACAGGATGCAACATAGACAAGCACTGCCAGAAACAACTCATTCATCACTCATCATACTTCGAATTAACTTGGTTGTTGAATAAATTTAGAAGTCTTTTATTATTGCCAAGGTTTTCTTGACCCTCACATTCAACTGTACCCAACCCCTTATGGAGTCTGACCCAGAGTTTAAGAAAGTTGTGATAGCTAGGCATGCACTGTTCCCAGCTGCATTCCAGCAGCATTTCCTCTTTAGCTTTTTTTTTTTTTAATGTGTATGAGTGTATTGCCTGCATGTGTGTGAGTGCACCCATGTTGAGCAGTGCGACAGAGGTCAGAAGAGGGCTTCAGATTCCCCTGGAACTGGAGTTAAGGACTGTTCATAGCTGCCATGTGGGTGCTGAGAATTGAACCCGGGTCCTCTGCAGGAGCAGTCAGCTCTTAACCGCTGAGCCAACTCTCCAGCCCCCTCCTTAGCTTTTAATGAAAGAGAATGGATTGTTGAGATCCCCCTTTGAAAGGAATTCATAATAAAATCTTTTTAAAGAATGAATATTACCTTTTAACATACAACTGGTGTTTGTACTTTATCATCGAAAATTCAAACTTCTACCTGGTTTTAGAAATAAGTGGTTCGAAATAACATATTTCAAAATAAGGAAATAAAAATCTCTGAAAGCAGTGTGACTTTTGTTGAAGATGGGGATGGAATAAGAGGAACAGGTCCTGCCTGCTTCACTTCTCTGTAGTGAAGTTTTTAGGCAAAACCCCAGAGCAGCTGCCGTGGACACCCCAAGGTCTACAGTTTGCACGAGCAAAACCACAACCCCAAAACTCAAATTTTTTTTAAAGAGTTTTTATTTATGTGCTTGTGTGCGTGTATGATGTACATAGATGTGTGAACACATATAGGTGCCTACAAAGGCCAGAAGAGGATGGCAGACCCTCTGGAGCTGGAGTTACAGACAGTTGTGAGCTGCCTGACTTTGGTGCTGAGAACCAAACCAGGTCCTCTGAAAGACCAGCAAGCACTCTTAACCACTGAGTCATCTATTGTCAAATAAGGGTATTCATACTATCCTAGTTTGTTTCTTCATTGCTGTGACAAAATACTCTGACCAATACCAACTTGGGGAGGAAAGGGTTTATTTAGCTTACATCTCCCTGGTCACAGTTCGTCAGGGATCCCAAAGTAGGAACTCAGGCAGGAACCTGGAGGCAGTAGCTGGAGCACAGGCCATAGAAGAATGCTGCTTACTGGCTTGCTCTCTGGCCCCTGCTCAGCCTGCTTTCTTATGCAACACAGGCCCACCTGCCCAGGGGTGGCACCACCCACAGTGGTCTGGGCCCTCCCACATCACTCATCAAGAAGATGCCCCACAGACATGGCCATAGGCCAGTCTAATGAAGGCAATTCCCCAATTAAGCCTCCCTCAACCCAGGTGTGTCAAGTTGACACTAAAACTATCTAGCACACATACTAACACCCACCCAAAGAACTGTCACCAAGAGTAAATATCTGATTTTCATCAAATACTTATAGCCATGTCTGGAACATGTTTGAAACTCAATGGTTTCTGCTGTTTACTAAACAACGTAGGATAAGTAAGCTTACTTAAATACATTAAACCAAAGCTTTCCATAGATGTTCTAGACATTTCTTTTCTCACCATGTTCTCTGATATGTGTGTGTGCAAGTGCATGTTTGTGTGTGTGTGTGTGTGTGTGTGTGTGTGTGTGTGTGTGTGTGTGTAGGACCTCAGCTGTCAGTCCTCAACCACCATCCGCCTTGTTTTTTGTTGTTGTTATGAGTGTATGGCCTGCCTGTCTGTAAGTACACCCATGTCCTGCAATCAGGTCAGAAGAGGGCGTCAGATCCCCTGGAAGTGGAGTTACAGATAGTTGTTAGCCACCACATGGGTGCTGGGATTCAAACCCATGTCTTCTGCAAGAACAGTCAATGCTCTTAATCACTGAGCCATCTTCCAGCCCCCATCTTGGTTTTTGTGACAGGGTCTCTCATTGACCTGGGGCTTGCACGTAGGCTTGGCTGGCTGCTACTGGGTCCCAGGGAACACTTACTTCTGTCTCCCCAGCACTGGCATTACATGCACATGCCACCACTTCCAGGTGTTTTGTTTATTTGTTTGTTTTTTAA
This sequence comes from Nannospalax galili, assembly GCF_000622305.1. Taxonomy (NCBI): domain Eukaryota; kingdom Metazoa; phylum Chordata; class Mammalia; order Rodentia; family Spalacidae; genus Nannospalax; species Nannospalax galili. The sequence goes on along the minus strand of NW_008345687.1, from coordinate 1,079,064 downwards.
TGTTGTACTTGGGGAATCAAAATTAGGTTCTCGTGTTCGCAAGGCAAGTGTTTTACCAACTGAGTTACCACCCCAGCCCCAAGGTTGCAAATTTCTTTATAAGCCTTTGCTTTCCCATCTGTAAAATGGGAATACTGTGATTTGCTTGATCCAAGAGGACTATCAAAACAGGAAGAAAAAAAGAGGTTGTATATTGCTCATATTGCTCATAGACCTTCAGAAGAAAGATGCACCAAGCAGAAATTTCGATATTTAGTATGTTAATGTAATTTTCATCATCATCTTAGAAGGTTAGTTTTATTTATGTACACAATTAGTGAAACAGAATGTGGAAAATGGTGGGCAGTGTTAAAACATGGGCCATTTCTCTGAGTGAAAAAAGAGTTATAGCTCACAGGAGATGGACTGAGATGTGAAGGTCACTCACTTATTCTCAGGAATAAATTATATTATACCATCAAGTAAGTTTCTTCAGCTAGTCATAAAGAAGAATACAGCTAAGTAATTTACTCTCAAATGGTGGTTATAAATGACTCACACTCTAATGAATCAAATTACATCACACAAACCACATAGTCATGCTTACAGGGTTCCAGGCCAGCAAGGGAGTGGGCAGCAGAGACTCAGTCACTTCGTCTATTTCTCAGTCCATACAAAAGACCATGCCCAGTCAGGGCTTAGGAGCAAGGCAGGATGTGTGAACTGCACTTCAGGCTGAAGCCACCCAATACTGACCCTTATTGGACACAGAGATTTCCACGTCCAAAGCTAGTACCACACTGGTAAGGACCTGTGTGCTATAGGCCTGGACACTCTGAAGCAATGCTACTATCTGCTAAACTGACAGGTGGGAAAACAGATTTCAGCAGATGACAAGTTTAGAGAACAAAGCATAACCACAAAAACAGGTCATGGCTTTAGTCCATTTGTGCTGCTATGACAAAACACCAGAGACTGGGTTATTTCTAAAGCACAAGTTTTTATTTCTTACCATTTTGCTTGCTGAGAATGTGTCAGTGTTTAGTCTGGTGTGGACTTTCTGCTGTGTTTTCATGAAAGAGCAGATGGAAAGCTAGTCATCCAGCCCCAAGTATCTGAAGCCACCCCTTGTAAGAAGAGTTCTAGTCTCAGGAGGGAGGAGGCCCCAAGGCCTCAGCAGAGCATAAATGCTGTCATCTCTTCATGCTGTCACTCTGGCAACATTTGAAATTTGGAAGGAACACATTCAAACCACAGGGAGTCGTATTCAAACCAAAGTAAAATGCATCATCTGTTCTCATATTAAAATCACACAATTCCACAGGGCATGATGCCACATGCATATCTTTAATCCCAGGAATCAGGAGGCAGAGGCAGGCAGATCTCTGTCAAACAGAGGTCAGTCTGCTCTAAATAGTGAGTTTCAGGCCACCTGGGACTACAGGGAGACCCTGTCTCAAAAAAAACAAACAAGGGGACTGAAGAGATGGCTCAGAAGTTAAGAGCATTGGTTGTTCTTGCCCAAGATCCAGGTTCAAATCCAAACACCCACATGGCTGCTGACAACCATCTGTAACTCCAGTTCCAGGAGATCTGATGCCCTCTTCTGTCCTCCCTGGGCATGACATGGGTGTACTTACACACATGCAGGCATAACACTCATACATATAAAATAAAAATAAATCAAAAAAATTTAAAAAGTAAACAAACAAAAAAGTCAAACCATCCCAAAAGTATAAAAGCCTTAGGGAAAAGAATAGCAAAGACCAAATGCTGGCTTTGAGCCAGCTGCCTGGCCCTCATTTTCAGTGGTGGCAGTGAAGACCTTAACCCAGGTTTATCTCCACGGCCCACACTATTTCTAAAAGTCTATAATGTGCCTCTAGGTAATCCATACTGACAAATATCTTTCTTCTGGGATGCTAACTTTGATTGGCAGGAGATGTGCTCTCAGCAGAAAGAGAGCCATGGTAGGTCATCAATAGTTGAGGGTTTGGAGAACAGGGCTATGTGCTAATTGCTCACCATCCCTCAGCCGGCTCTCCTAATGTGACTGATAAGGAACCTGAAGATGTGAGGGATAAAAATCACGGTCCAGTCTCTCAAGGTATGAAGCAGCACAGTAGAGGTTGGCATCTACATCTGCCACCAGAGCACAAACCTTCTCCCACTATTCAGGGATGCTGGTGATGAGGAATGAGATCATTTGCATCCCCCCAACCTTACCGTGTACCTGGTACTCATTTCCATTAGCTCACCAGGTTAGCATATTTTTCGTCACAAAAAATATGAAGGCCATCTGCCACTTATTATTGCTCTAATATAGTTCCTTAACTATAGATGTGTTTTCACTATCGAATGTTCATACACAGAGGAGCAGGGAGTAAAAGTGAGTCCCACCGCTCACTCTTACTCCTTGCTCCTTCCAGCATCCACAGTGTTGGAGACTGCTTTGAGAACTTGTCTAGGCATCAATACATGTTACACTCATCCATGTACAGAGCTTTGGGGCTTACTTTAAATGTGGCTTTACCACAGAAATAGCATTGACACGTATACCTTTGAAGTTCGTCATTATTTCACATTTGATTCAATATGTGGTGACTGTGAGAGCACTAATCCATAAACCTTCCAATTCAGGGTCCTCTGTTTCTTCTGAAGCATTAAACAATTTCCAACTTTTGACTTGGCCTTTCTTACATTTTCATACTGAATATTTTCATTTCTAGAACAATCTAGATTCTTCCAGGAGTGTTTCTGGGTCCCCCCATTTTATGGGCTATGTTAACTCAGGGAACTGAGTAACATTTGTGATGAGACAGAAATCTCCCTGAGTTTGAGCAATTGTTGTTAATCCTCAGAGAAGATCTACTTACAACATTTTTTTCTGACACTATGAATGTAACTTCTTTTTCTGAAGTGCTGATTATAATTAAACCCATTGTCTAAAATGGCTAAGGCAATTATATGTATATGTATATATGCACACAAACACATCAGTTATTGTTTACGGATGTCACTGATTTTCTTCTCTGCACATATCCATAGTTGTCCATTTATTTCTACAATTGACATGAAAGGATAGGGAACAGCACATTGGTTTTGGCTTTTTTCACCAATGGTTAGATTTAGAAAGTTATATTTCCTAGTTTACAGCCTTACTCCAGTAGGGTTTGCTTCCATGTCAACAGTGCTGCCTATTTAACCCCAAAAGGTAGTATTGTCATGATTGATGAATTGAGCCAAGCTGTCACTTGAAAACTAAAAGTGGCAACAGGAAGCCAGCAACTAGCCACCCATAACTAGCAAGAACTAGCAGGGCAAACCTGTATTTAGAAAGAAAGCAATTTATTCATCCTGCTGAAACTACTAAAAGCAGGACATGAAGCCATTTCCCCAAACAGTTGCTGAATTATACTCTCAGACCCTTTAGTATAGACTCTGATCAGTTTGGATGCCGTAGAAAGTTCCATGATAAAATCTTGCCTTCATTTTATCATGAGGTTGCTAAAATATATAACAGACCAGACAGTTTTTGCTTTTTTGTTTGTTTGTTTTGTTTTGAGACAGGATCTCATATAACGCAAGCTGGTCTCAAATTATAAGTAGCAAAGGATGATCTTGAACTACTGTGTTCCTCAAAAGTCCTAGGACTTGGGCCATGCCCTACCATGCCTTAGCTAGATTAAATACTTTTTTTAATATTAGAAGAAATAATTACTTTAAAAAAAAACCTATGCTTCAAAACAGAAACTTTCAAATATTTTGCTCTGATATTGCCAAATTAATTTAATTATGCACATCATAAAACATTCTGATATATAATATAGTTCCATATGACTCATTGCAAAAGATGCCAGTCCTGGCATATTATAAATATTGATTGCATAGAAATAAAGTGTTGCACAGTTCTTTAAGTGTTTTTAATGAAATAAAAATACCATAACAATTTGAGATCCATTGCTACCATTTTTTAAAAAAGAAGTTTTGTCATACCTTCTTACTTTTGAAATAGTATTTTCATCCTATTTCTACAGAATATTACCCGACAGTAATAGAATTTTATGCTTAAAAAGTTCTTATGGATCACCTTGTCATAAATCTCTAATAGTATGTATAGAAATTTAGTCTTAAAATTATCCTGTGGCTATAAAGCTCGGGTTAAAATTATAGTACTATTATAGGCACATAATGAATAATTAAAATATTACTTCTGGTTTTAGTTTTATTACTTTTATTATTAATAAACAATTTACCAAAACCTCACAATGTAAGTATTGATCAACGTTAATCCTAAAGGATAAATAAAATTTTACTGCAATTTTACGAAATTTTACTGTCTTAGTAATTATTTCTTACCATGCCTCGGTTAAAAGAATTTTCTATTTGCCTCTGCTTTGGTATGAAGGGGTTTGTAATTAGGATTCTTTTCCATTGTAAATTTCCAGATGAGTGGCAAGCTTGTCTTTGGAGGGCATGAGAGGGGAAAGAGCAAGATAGGTATGGGCAACTCAGACAACCAAGGGCTCAGGCAGTGTGGGAAGTAAGAGTGCACTGAGCACTAAGAACTGAACACTGATCTTGTTAAAACTATTTATATTCATGTTCCCCATGGAAAAGCTTTGTATTCCCCGAGTTGAAGACCACTGCTTTAAAACCTTGGTGTTTCCTCTCCTCCAGAAAGCCTTCTCAACAAGCAAAGATGAACAGGATGCAGTGCAATCAGTTTATTTTATTACCTGGATTAGATTGATCACACTCTCCAAGGAACATCTATCCACTGTTAGGATCCTTCCACACTGTTAATACAGAATCAAACACCTTATGATTCATCAGTAACTATTTTGAAGATAATTCCATCATTTGAAAGTGTTCTGTCATAGTAATGTGCACAGTAAATATAGTTTTTGGTTCTCTACTTTTGCAATCCAAAGGATTCTTCCTTATCTTGAAGGTTTCTGTTGCTGATGTAGTTTTCTTAATAGATATTTAATATATTTAGAATTACTTGTCTGATGTAATTATTGAATGCATATCATATATTCACACACACATAGCCTAGGTACACCCTAAGTCCGATAGCTCAGTGCCAAGCAAAGGGAAGATAACAGGAAAGGGAACATAACAGGACAGAGATTAGAGCAAGGTTTTAGTTGGGGGAGGGGAAAAGCAGCTCCCACAGAATAATAGGTTTTAAATTGGAGGTCTTTACTTAAAACCCTCAGGAAATAAAACAGGTCAAAAAGGAGAGAGAGAGAAAAAATTGCACAGGGGTTATATTACTTTAAAAGACAATCTCGTTTCTCTTTCAAAAATTGCTTCTTTTTTTTTTTTTTTTTGGAAGATGCTTTTGACAATTGATGTCATCATTTAAGTCCATTGCTCAATAAAAGAGTACTCAGGAATTCTGAGTTTTATGGCACTTAAAATGTTTCAGTTTGTACAAAATGGCCCAGTTTTGATAAATTTATTGAAGGGACTGAAAACTCAGAAATGTAAATGAAGAAATTAAACCACTAATTCTTAGTCAGTGCTTTTTTCTTCCAAACAGGAATATCTTTTTAAAACATTATTTTGGAAGAAAAAGATTAAAAGTTTATTGATTCCAAAATTTGAGCAAAGTCACGATGTGTTCAAAAATGTGTATGGAGAAACAAAAACTGTGTCATCAGGGAAAGTCCTGTTGTTTCATTTTTATACATTTACTAATATAGAATCTGCTTAATAGTAGAAGCAGAAACCAAAATCATGTGACACAAGTACACTTACACACATGCAGGCAATACACTCACACTGGACTTATAGTGGTTTGAGTCATAATTTTTTTAAATTTTAGGATGGTGCCAAAGCAGTGTGTATTCAATAAACACTGTCATTCAAATTTGAATTGTGATCTTTTCCAGCATACTCAGATGCACGGAATGATCCTCTCTGGCCATGCTGGCCAGCTCTGCTCTCAAGTCAGCTTAGTGTTTCACCACAATGCTGTTGTGTGTAGCAATCCCTCTAAACTGAAACTGCATCCAGGCGGGGAGGTTCCATAAGACTCAAGAAGTAAATAATACCTAAAAGGCTCTAGAAGAAATCAACTCACAAATGTCAGGAAGTTCTTGAAAGTTATAAGATTCAAAAGGCCCCCTCCCCAAAGTTATATAAGCAGTAATAAAGGTGGGGATAGGAGTCTCTCCAAATAGCTGAGTTTTCCATAAGCTGTGCAATGAGCTGCAGGGATTCAACTTTTGCGAGTTGTCACCCACACTGGAGTTGACTTTTCTTTCAGTCATGCTGTTGTCTCTTGGTCATCTATGCTCCTATAAGAAAACCCTCACCCATACACTTGTCAATAACCCCAATAAACTCACTGGTTTACAAAAGCCAAATTAGGGTGGAATCGTTTGGTTTGTCATCATGCCCTACTGAAATGAGTAGATATTGGGCCATGTCTTCCCAGGAAGTCATACAACAGTTTCTGAGCTATGGTGTTCAGTAAGGCTGGGTAAACTGAATGCATTTTCAGTTTGTGATGGGCTTATAGGGATGTAACTTCACCACAGGTCAAAGTACACCAGTATTTTCCCTTTCCTGCTGAAACATTTCTTTGAAGTGATTGTCATTGAGAATGAACGTTACCTTGGTTTACTGGACTGGGAGAAGGATTTGTTTTGACTAAGCTTTCATGCCTCCCACATTCCCTAAAGAAACGTCCCTAAATTAGGCTGGTAATTTTAATCTTGATTTCTGAACACAGAGAGCATATGTTATAAATACATGTCTCTTTAACTCAACTTACCATCTCTATAATTTTATTTTCTACTTGGCATGATAGCAATTTTTATTATGAAAAATTTCAAACATATGGAAAAGATGAGAAAATTGTATAATGAACATTCATATATTCATTATGCAATATATTCTAGGTTTTAAAATTATCAATATTCTAGTCTGCTTTTCTTGTTGTTGACATATTTCATACCATCCTTTCTAAACTTGTTATTGTATTCTCTCACAAGTGGTCTGTATGGCTACATGAAAGATGGTTTCTACTAAAAAGGCTTTCCTTTTCAGTACTTGAGATTTTCCATTAAATTACTGTTTCAGTCAGACAGAGTGGCACATAAATCACAGCATCTAGGTAGCTAAGGTGGGAGGATCATAAGTTCAAGGTCAGCCTAGGTTACATAGCAACACCCTGTCTCAAGAAAAAGAAAAGAAAAAAACAATCCCCTTTTTAAAAATCACTAAGTTTCAGAGTCAGGAATTGGCAAACCAGGGATAGTGGCACACACACGTCATCCCAGTACATAGGAGGTAGAGGCAAGAGAATTGAGTGTTCAAGGCCATCCTCAGTGGCATAGTTGATTCAAGGCCTGGTCTATATGAGACCCAAGGAAGGAAGGAGGGAAGGAGGGAAGGAAGGAATGAAGGGGAAAAGACAAAGAAAAAAAGGAGAGGGGGAGGGAGAAAAGGGAGGAGTAAGGAGTCAGTGTTAGCTGTCTTCAGCAGTAGCAATAAGGAAATGGTTATCATTATTTCTTTTGTTAAGCATCATTACAAACATACCTATTTTTAAACATCAAATTGTCTAAATCTATTATAATTATTACTATTTTAATGTTCTGGTCATTCTATTTAAATAATAGTGGTCCGCTTGTTTTCTTCTTTCCTGCTTGTCAGCTTTTCATAGGTAAGAAGGCATGATTTGCTAGGAAGGGCTGTAGTAACAGGCAAGAGGAAATTGAGCATGTAGTGAAGGCTTACAGGTGGAGAGATATCAAACACGGTCACATTTACCAAACAGATGGCAAGGAGAGAACGCTGAGATGAAACCAGAAGGGAAATATGAAGCTTTATTTTGACATGCTGCTGTCGTTTTTAGATACAAAGAATGATTTTTAATGGTTACCTATAATCATTTTGTGCTGCTACCCATTCATTAGTGAAGAGCTGTCTTGAGCTCAACTTTCTCATCTACTTTTCTACCTGGATAAAGGGAGAGCAATAAGCAATCTCAAGAGCTTTTTGGGTCCCCAAAGCAAAGTGATTTAGAGTAGAAATATAACTCAGAACAACAGTAAATATTCTCCAATAAACTTAAGTACTTCTGGATCTACTGCTAAATGAAATGGCCAGCAACTGTACTTTTCTCCTCATGAAGGATTTTACTTATGTTTGGTTTCAAATCCTCTACACCAGTGACTAGCTTCCGGCACTTGGGCCAGAAGAAATCAAACTATTTAGATCATTCGACCTGTCAATATTGAAGGTATTAGATATTTTTAGTGCAGACAAACGCAAGCCATCTGCACAATCCAATTAAATTATAAGGTTAAAGAGTGAAAACAAAATTTCAACCATTTGAAAACTAAGTACTTAAAGCATTCTAAGCCTTAAAAGAAATATGAAATCAGGACTAGTCTTTAATGCTCATTAAATTTTCTTTGATTATTTGTGTCTTCTTTTGAGGAGCATAAGATGCTGCTCTTACAAAAACAACTGACTAAAACAAATGATGGTGGTGCTTCACCTTGCTTAAATGACATTGGGACAAAGTCAATGTAGAAAGGAAGGAAGGAAGGCTGCCCCAGCATGCTTGAAGATGGAAGGATTTGGGCCTGTGCAGCACTGGCCCTGCTGTCTCTGAGCTTTGTGAGAGAAGGCTTGTATTCATTATTAACAGCAATAGTAATACTTTACAAAAAAGTGTCAACACGTTGTATCAACGCATTCTGTTCCTAACATTTATAAACACAGTGTTTAAACTACAAATAATTTACCCTACATCAAATGAAGCTTAACAAAACAAATAAAAACAAAATATTTTTATTTCTTGACTTTTAAAATCATTCCTACTTCTAAACAGCACATGTGTAGAAAAGGATTGTCTGAATAAAATGTACTGAGATGGATTTATATATTTAATATGTTTCTTGATAGAAATAGGGCTACAGAGAATGAGAAAGAAATAAAGAGAAAAAGGGGGTGACATCCACCTGCCAAAGGTCAAGCAAAAAGCTGCACAGTATAACTTTAATTCAATGATACCTCAATAAAGTTCACCACTACTTTTTTATTACAGCATATTGGTACTTCTAAGAACACTAACAGTGAGCAATAAATGAATATGGCTTGGGATGCTATAGATGACAGTGGGAAGCCAGGTTTAATGCACTGTTATGAAGTCTTCTGAATTGTGTCACTTGTAGAATTTGTACTTGACTTTTGAAAACATAAAATGTTCCTGCCACTGAGAACTAATTAAGAAATCTGGCCCTCTGTGACTGAGCTCATTTTGTTCAGGTTGACCGCATGCTCAAGTTTGACTCAGGATGATCACAGAGTGTATACTGTGACCAACTATTTCAGTCGAATTAAGAAAATTGCTTAGCTGAACACTGTCCAGTTATACTCCACAAGAGTGGCGTCCTACAAAAGTTATTAAACAAGAACTCTGCCAAATCACAATTGCAGGTTTGAAAGCCACTTTGAGTGCACTAGTTTAAGTTCTGCTTTGGAATGAATGCAAAGTAATCCCAGGAAACCATTAGCAAATAAAGAGGAAGATTTACACCCCCCCCCCATTAACAACAGGGACAAATCTTACAAACATGAGTTTAAGTGAAAGAAACCATGCACAAAAAGTAGATACTTACAGTTCCACTAGTACGAAGTTCATGATCAAACAAATCTAATCTTCAGTGACAAAGGCCAAAAAGATTACTCCAAGTGGTGAGTAGTGACAGAGAAGATGCAGGAGACAACCATCAAGTGTGCTGAAATTCTTCTATAGCTTGATCTAAATTTTCTACATTGGGGGTTATATGTATATAAAATCCACTGAAGTAGACATGTCATATATTTTACTCTAAGGAAAATCATACCTGAATACAAAATGAAGGAATTTTGGAACAGCACCCAGTTATGCTTGAACTGATAAAGAACAACAGAACCCTTCCTCAAAGCTCCAGATTGTGGTTTTTAATCAGTGCTGTTCTTTGATTATTGTAAATGCATATTAGATCTAGATACTAGAGAGAATTAGCTTTCTCAACTACACAAGCTCAACCAAGACAGTGAAGCCCAGGTCCTCTGAGCAAGCATGAGTGCATACACTCTCCAGTGGTATTCAGTGTGTTTAGAGCAAGAAAACAGAGAAGTTTGGTCTACCATAAGGGCCAGGCGTCACAAGTCTGCTTCTCGGGAATTTGCCCATTGAATAAATCTGTAGCAGGTACTTCCTGACTACCAAACGCCATTGTAGGCTTAGCAGATTCATGGATGGGCAACTGAAAAAGGGTCATTGTTATATATCTAACATTCAAAAAGCAGGAAAAAGGAGACAAGCAATTCAAACAAAGAAAACAAAATGCTCACAGCTTCTGGTAACTGCTATGTAGGGAGGGGTCAGAGACGGCCACTCTGAAGATGTGACATTTGATCTGTGACCTGAATGAAGGGACAGTCCCAGCCATGCAGAAAGCCAGGGAAACTAAACAAGGTAGGCAAAACAGCAAGTCAAAGCCCTGGAGGAGGGCCAAGCTTGACGTATTTGATAAATACAAAGAAGGCCAGCATGACACAGTGGAGACACAGTATAAGAAAACAAAACATATAGTCTTAGAGGAAAGCCCTCTGAAAGAGCATCAGCTCGATTTTAAATAACACAGCAAGTGACTAGAGGGTTTTAAAGAAGAGTATAAGACAGATGAGGAGTTATACATGATGTGTTTGGAGACAGAATTGATAAGATACACGAATCAGCTGGTGAAGAGGGATATAGTGTTAGTTACCTTTCTGCTACTGCTAAAACAATGACCAAGGTAACTTATAGACTTAACATAAACATATTATGTTTGAGTACAAGTCCATAATGGTGTGGGAGACATGGTGGCAAAGGTGGCCAGAGCAGAAAGCAGAACGCTCACATCTTCAAGTAGGCACAGGAAGCAAAGAGCCACTGGAAATCTGGCAAGGCTTAAGAACTCTGAGAGCCAGAGCCCACCCCCAGTGACATGCTTCCTCCAGCAAGGCCACACCTTCTAAGACCTCCCCCAAACTGTGCCACCAACTGGGAACAAAATGTCCAAATACTTGGAGACTATGGGGGACATTCTCATTCAAACCACCACAGTGGAATTAAGAACAGCAGTTGTGGATGGAGACGTGGCTCATTAGTTAAGAGCACTGACTGTTCTTGGCAGAAGACCTGGGTTTGAATTCCAGCACCTACATGGCAGCCAAGAACCATCCACAATTCCAGTTCCAGGGTTCCGACACCCTGTTCTGACCTCCACAGGCACTGCATGACATGAGTTCTCTTACATACATGCAGGTGTAACACTCACACACATAAAATAAAATTAATTAAAAAAAGAAACAGCAGCTTAGAGTTAGCCTGGGGCAACAACGGTGGGAGTGAGGATAGTTCCAGTCACTGAGCTGAAGGAGATTAGAGAGACGGACAAATCTTGGCAAATATGGTTCATTTGGGACAGGTTGAGTTTGAGCTACATTAAAATGCTATTTCATAAATGAATACCATTTCAGCAGATAAACCTGTGACTTGATGAAGCTCAAAATAATCGTTACAGTAGAAAAGCAGCTTGAAGTTTATGCTTGAAAGTGGGGGTGGTGTAACTGGAGAGTTGGATTAAAAAAAATAATAATAACAATAAGGCTGGGAGTGGTAGTACCTACCTTTAACCTCAACACTGGGGTGGCAGAGGCAGCTGGATCTCTGTGAGTTGGAGACTACACAGTGAGTTCCAGGCCAGCCAGGGATACACAGTGAGACCCTAACTCATAAATAAATAAAAATTTATCATATGTGTCAATGCTGTGGATTGAACCCAGGGTCTCATACATGCTAGGAAAGCACTCTATGACTGAGCTAAATCTCCTAGGCCAGGAAGATGAAATTTTGGGAACTTTATTTTTATTTTTAATTTAAAAAGTCTTAAATTTTATTTTACTTTATTTTTATTTATTTATTTATTTATTTATTTATTTATTTATTTATTTATTTAGGTCTTTTGTGACAGGGTCTACCTGTAGCCCCAGCTGGCCTGAAACTCACTATGTAGAACAGGCTGGCCTTGAACTCACAGAGATTCCCCTGCCTCTACCTCCCAAGCGCTACCCAGCTAAGAACAGATACATTTCTACCATCAAGTTGCTAAATTCCTAAGAAACCCTAAAAGAAATTATCAAAAACCTATGTGTGCCATTGTTTTTAATCACTTAGTAATACACTTCACAATTTGGCAGATTGCCAAGTGTAAGTTCTGAAGTTTTTAAAACTTAGACGTAATGATGGAAAACACGCTGATGGCAGAAACACCTGCTAACTGATAACACACTTTAAGGGGCCAACTGGTGATGATGATTCAAATTTTAAATATGTAGGCCTTGGCCTTTTGGCAAGGTATTACCACTTCTATTAATATTTTCAGAAATGCAATTACATAAAGGTGGTTTTTTCCAAAAAAGAAGTTGGAGGAGGAAGAGGAGGAGAAGTTTTTGCTTTGCTCCTCCTGTTTTAGCTTAAGTTTGGAATGGGATTTAGAAAAGTTGAAGGCAAGATATTTAACTTCTGAGTATCCTTCCTTTTTTTGTCTGTTGGACATTAGTTCTTCTGACCAGACTACTGTTATAGAGACATTACAAGACACATAGTTTCTCTCAAATATTCAACTAGTCTGAGGCAATTGTTTAGTCTCTCTGTCTCTGTCTCTGTCTCTGTCCGTCTCTTTCTCTGTGTGTGTCTCTGTCTCTGTCTCTGTCTCTCTCTCTGTTGAGGGGGATGTCTATGCAAGTGTATGTCTATGCATGTTTGTGCGTGTGCAGGTCCACATGTGTGCCTGTGTGAGGAGACCAGTGATCGACATGGGGTTTCTTCCTCTATCATTCTCCATGTTATTTTTTGAGACAAGGTCTCTCGTTGAACTTGGGGCTAACCAATTTGGCAAAACTAGCTGGCAAGCAAACTCTAAAGATCCTCTTGTCTCTGCCACCCAGTGCTGGGATTACAAAGTATTGGCTGCTGGGCCCAGTTTTTTTAACATGGTTCTGGGGGTCCAAATTCAGGTCTTCATGCCTCAGGCCCTCAGGCTTGCTTGGCAAGCACTTTACTGACTGGGCCATCTCCTCAGCTCCTTGTTTTGTTTGTTTGTTTAATTATTACTTATGCAGGATTATAAAGGTGAACTAGAAAGATTTTACTAACTTCACATGAACGCCTCACAGGATGAAATTTAAGAAAAAAAATCAGAAATGTCAATTCTTCCACAGTTAATATATACATTTCATACAATTTTAGTTAGAATCTCAAGAGAGCTTCTTTTAACTAAGCTGTTTTTGGAAGAGTAGATGTGTGAGAATAATTAGAGTTAATTATGAATGATTTTCTAGATAATAAACACACTATAGAGTGATTATATTCAAAAGTACCTTTCTGACTTGGGAATGAATAATACATTACTAGAATTAAAGGGTAAAGAAATAAATCCCAATATATTTAATATGTATTTTATTTCAATATGAATAATGTGCTATAAGCTAATAAATGATACTATCACAACTGGCTTCTCACCTGTAAAAAGTAGTACAGTTGGATTCCTACCTCACCACATGCATAAAAATACACTCCAGATGGCCTGAACACTTAAATGAATAATAATTTTTTAAAAATACTGAACTTAAACAAAGTTAGTATACATATATTAATTAAGGGTTGAAGAGTTTGCAACAAAGATGAGAGATCTATAAAGTATAAAAGATCGGTTTAACTGCTTAAAATTAAAATATGCTGTACTGCCCCATACCAATGAGTATATGGGCAGTGCAAACTGGACTTGGTGGGTTATTTTAAAAAAGAAAAGAGGAGTTGAAGAGATGGCTCAGCGGTTAAGAGCACTGGTTGTTCTTGCAGAAGACCCAGGTTTGAATCCCACCACCCGCATGGCAGCTAGCAACTGTCCATAACTCCAGTCCCAGGGGACCTGACAGCCTCTTCTGACCTCCGCGGGCATTGCACGACACTGGTGTACTTACCTACATGCAGTCAATACACACATACACGTAAAATAAAAATAATAAAATTAAAAAAATAAATAAAAGAGGACACAAAGTTGGGCGGGATGGGGCAGTAGGAAGTGTATCTGGAAAGTTGGAAGGAGGAGTTGGGGTGGGGTGAATAAAGTCAAGGACATGTTCTCAGCTTTTAAAAAAAAAAAAAAGCAGAGGGGTTGGAAAGATGGCTCAGTGGTTAAGGGCTTACAGAGGTCGTGGGTTTGATTCCCAGCAACTACGTGACAGCTAACAACTGTCTATAACTCCAGTTCCAGGAGGTCTGATGCCCTCTTCTGACCTCTGCCAGCATGGCACAACATGGGTGCACTTACACACAATATACTCATATACATAAAATAAAACAAAATTTTTTAATTAAAAAAATTAAAAGCAGAGAACCAAAAAAGCATACTATACTGAAGAAATAGCATTAATATAATCAAAAGACAATATTTGAATGTATATAAAAGGAAATTTCTTACAAATTTATGTTTTAAAGAACCAGACAGCCCCAATTTTTTAAAAAATGCGGGGGGGGGGGGTAAGGGTAAGGCAATTCAAATTGAAGTAAATCCAAATGGCCAATTTTTTACATTAAAACTCCTTAACACTCAAACTAAAAGGACTAACTTAGTGACTATTTGGCTAATATTAGAGAATACAATGGGTTTCTCCTGAGAAGTACACTGTAATAGGTAGCAACACACATCCTCCTAGGCATGCAAGGAACAGGGTCAGTGAGAAAATGACACACGTGTCAAGATAAAAAGTGTGAATGACACAAAAACACGGAATGTAAAGAAAAAGGATGTGTTCAATTTTTTTTTAAATTTTTAACTTTTATTTTATGTGTACGTGTGTTTTACCTGCATATGTGTAAGTGCACCCCTGTCAGGCAAAGCCCAAGGAGGTCAGAAGAGGGTGTTAGATACCTTGGAACTGGAGTTATGGATGACTGTTAGCTGCCATGTGGGGGCTGGTAATGGAACCCTGGTTCTCTACAAGAGCAGCCAGTGCGCTTAACTGCTGAGCCATCTCTCCAGCCCCTCACCAAATATTGATTGTGTTTATCTACCAATAGTGGGATTTCAGGTCAGTTTATAATTCTTACAGTTTGGGGATTTTTAAAATAATTTTTGTAATACTACATAATTAAAATGTAACAAAATAAATGTTAAAAAAAATCCAAATATACTTTCCTTTCAATCTTCCCTTCTGTATATTCATTTGTAATTTGAGTTTGTTTGCTTTGACTTTATTTTAATGGGAGTGGGGTTGAGAATAAGAGTAGGAGCTTAGGGAGCTAGAGCAACAGCACAGTGGTTAAGAGCACTGGCTTCTCTTGCAGAGGACCTGGGTTCAGTACCCAGCAGCCACATGGTAGCTAACAATGGTCAATGATACCAGTTCTAGGGGATCCGACGCCCTCTTCTGGCCTCCATGGACACTGCAAGCATCTGGTGCGCTTATATACATGTGAACAAAACACTCCTACACGTAAAATAAAAATCTACAAAAATAAAAGCATAGGGGCTTAAAGATTACAAACATGTTCACAGAAGAAAGAGGGCAATTAGCTGTCCTTGATCAAGATTCATATGGAATGACATAATACAACACTTCTGAAAGTTTCCATTTTATCTTTTCCCATTTGTATTTTAGTAACCTTTGACATTCGGAGAAACAAAAGCCTACAGTCATTTTCTGCTGTTCTCTCTCCTTTCACAACAATTTTGAGAGAATTTCTGTGTATTGACAGTCTCTTGCATTTCTTCCCTTCTTAGCTCAAGTTCAAAACAACACAACAGAATTCAAGAGTGAGTCCTGTCTTTGCCCTTTTACTGAAGATTCATCCCCCTTGTGCTTTAAATTTATAGCTCTACCCCTTACCCAACGACTATTCACAAGCTAAAATCTGAACTGACACCATCTACCCAGCTTGCATGGTTGCTTATAAAGACTAGTTGTAATTAGGCACAATGTGGGCTACAATATGAGCCTGTGTTACTAATAACAAGTGGGACGTACAGCATCAAGAGACAAGAAATGCCCTTTATTCTCATTTATGTTTCCGGAAGAAAAGACATACACAGAACCACTTACCATGCTAGGTTTCTTAAGGCAATAAAAGTGTTTGGAATTCCTAGGCATCCTACGAGTTTCAGTTATAAAATGTGCCATCTATTTTCTTTCTTTTCCCTTGAATCTTTTAGCATCACACATTTCTCCTGGATCCCTCCCTTGTGGAGAGGCCAGGGAAGCTTCCAGCATATGCTTATGCAAGAAAAGGGATGTTTGCCTTCTTTCCAGCCTTGCCCCGGTACTCTGCTCATCGTGTGAAGCTGGGAAACAGAAAGGCTGTACAGCTTCTCCAGAACCTCTGGTGTGCAAATTCCAAAGGAGTTTAGAGTTCTGGTGGGGGGTTGGAGACATGCTCTTTCCCCAGAAAAGTGTTCCCAGGGTAAAGCTCTCTGTCTCCATGGATACCTTTCACTATGCCTAGAATGTGACCCTAGGGTCTCTCT
The DNA here is from genome assembly GCF_000622305.1 of Nannospalax galili. Taxonomy (NCBI): domain Eukaryota; kingdom Metazoa; phylum Chordata; class Mammalia; order Rodentia; family Spalacidae; genus Nannospalax; species Nannospalax galili. The sequence goes on along the minus strand of NW_008345687.1, from coordinate 1,062,493 downwards.
TCCCATTGCTGAACAGAAAAGAAGTTCGCGCTTATAGCAGCCAGGATTGCACTCAGGAAAACTGCTGATCAGGCACCTGGGGATGGAGGCAACTCGAATTTGTTTAAGTTTACTGCACATTAATTGAGCAACCACTGCCTTGCGGTTCTTGACTAAGGATAGGTAGAGAATCCTTGACTAGGAAAACTATTAGGGTAGCCATAAAATAATTACTGTAATTGAAGCGAAATCAAGGTTTGATGGATTACAGGGAAGGATGATTTAGTTATTCTACTTGGGACAGGAAGTTAGGAGCAAAGAGGGGAGACTTTGTATTTGAGATGAGACTTAAAATATAAGAATTGATATAGTAGAGAAATGAAAGTAAAAAGAACTGCTCAAAGAGGAGGAGGAAGAAAAGGAGAAGGACGTTGTGCAAAGAATTAGGGTAGCCATAAAATAATTACTGTAATTGAAGCGAAATCAAGGTTTGATGGATTACAGGGAAGGATGATTTAGTTATTCTACTTGGGACAGGAAGTTAGGAGCAAAGAGGGGAGACTTTGTATTTGAGATGAGACTTAAAATATAAGAATTGATATAGTAGAGAAATGAAAGTAAAAAGAACTTTGAGACTTAAAATATAAGAATTGATATAGTAGAGAAATGAAAGTAAAAAGAACTGCTCAAAGAGGAGGAGGAAGAAAAGGAGAAGGACGTCATGTGCAAAGAGAACATGGAAGAACATGGCTGGCTCAATGGGGTCTCATGTCACTACAGTACAGGGCAGTGTGGGCAGTGCTGGCCTTCTAGACAGATGTAAGCCATCTTTCATCTTGAGAAAGTGAAAGACACAAGTAGATTTTAACAAAGAACGGCCACGGATAGAGAGAGACCAATGGGCACAATGGTGAGGTACTGGTGGGTTGAAGAGAGCTAGAGAAACAATTAAGGGAAAGTCAGATTTCCAACAGGTGGAGATGATGGGAACCCAGATCATCCCTGGATTAAGAGGCAAGGAAAATATTTACAGAAAGAATGAATTTAGCTTAGTCACAGACTAGTTATAGGGGAGTGATAAAGGGGTGAATTAGAAAGCAGCTGTATTCCCTTCATTGAATTGCCAGTGTTTGAAAAATATTGTAAAGATTTCTCCAACTTAGGACAGTGGAGTTTATGCTGCATCTGACTTAGGGATCTAGTAAACTATTCTATAGAAGATGATTTTGAAGATTCAGTCAGGTTTCCTTCACTCTTTAGTTGATACAAACAGTATCTAAAATTTGGGGTGCATTATAACCAATTTGAATATTCTGTAAAATTGTACCACAATATGAAAATGCTATGTTCATTTTGCAAAACTGGACAACTCCAAAGAGAGACAGCTCCAAGCACTGCTGTCTGTTTTCAAGACTTCTTGTTATACAGTGCCGAGGTTCAGAGATTCCAAGAGAAAGAAGACATAAACTTGACTATCATTTCAGTATAGACACAGGAGAGAGAAGAGAGCAGTAACAATGATACGGAAATAAATACAGAAATCTGACAACTAAAATTCTTCAGGCAACAGCACCATCTTGAAAGGGGAAAAAGTCAACCTACCAAAGCAGACAAAAACATGCTTTGTTTCATATTCCTGGTCAAGAAGGCATCTAGTAACTTATAGAATTAAAAATAATAGTCTTAGGTATTCCTAACAGATGGATAATATTAGGTCAGCAATTGTATTTTTAGTGAAATCGGGCTGTTGTGAAAGAGGTTTACATTTTTAAAAATTTTTAATGAATTTTTATGTATTTCATACTGAACATCTCAATCAGTCTTAATCATCTTTATACCCCCTTCCTCACAGGCATCCTCCCATAGTCCCTCCACTGGAATTCATACATTCTGTCATCTGTGTTACAGCCTACTGTATCAAATTAGTGTCTCCAGATGTACAGTTCATCTACTTAGGTCTAGTCAGGCTATCTAGAGTCCCTTCTTTTAGGAAGATCAGCTATTCCTCCCCCAGCAGTAATCAGCAGCCAATATTTCTTTAGCTAAGATTGGGATCTACTATCCATTTCCCCAGTTCTATGCTCAGTTTTTGTCTGATTGAGTTTGCATAGATCTTGTGCATGCTGACACCATTGCTATAAATTCATATGAAGAGGGTCCCAGGAGCTTGTAGGACTGTATTTCCAGGTGGTCATGCATCTCCCTTACAATCTTCCTGTCCCCATTTCTGAAATGGTTCCTGCCCCCTTGGTGGGAGAAGTTCAATATAAGAGTCCTGTCCAAGGACCAGCATTCTGCAGACTCTTAATCTCTATGCTTTGCCATTTGTGACTGTTCATGTTCCTGGACCTCTGTCGCATGAGGGAGCTTCATTAATGAAAATTGAGATTTCATTAGTGTCCTCTTTACCCCTTGTTTTATGTTCCATGAGCCTTAGGTGTAGAAGTTGCATTGTAGATGTGCCACTTAGGCTTGGGCAATTCACAGACAATGTCCGTGTGTGACCAGTTGTGGTACTCTGTAATAGTCTCCGTCTGATGCAAAAGAAGCTTCACTGATGAGTGGTGACTGGCTGTTTACATTTTTTAATATGTAAGGTCACAATAGTCAGTCTCCTTTTTCATCTCTGACAACTTGATGCTATCATTTTCACTAGTATAAGAAAAGAATACCTTAGCCTATAATTTTGTGTGTCATCAGGCAGGTTTAGGGCCTCCATCTCCCACAATCCTCTTTCTACCTCAGGAAAAAGACAATTCAAATTCTAGACTCCACCCAAATGTAGCTCTGCCCCTGGGCACATTTATGAGAGTGAGAAAGTCCTTCAGTCTCATTGTACCTCAGATTCTTTGCATCTAAAATTAAATGAGCTGATATATGCAGTCTTCAGACTAGTGCATGACACGTGTGAAGTGACGTGTAGCAGCTGCCTCATAATTCTAAACTCTCCTCCTTGACAAAGGCAAGATCAGCTGCATCTTAGAACCCAAACAGGACTGCAGGGTTGAGGTAATTGAAGAATAAATTATTTGCATTTTTTTTCAACATACTACTATTTCTTTTCTTTTTCTTTTCTTCTTTTTTTTGCCCCCTCCCTCAGCCCCCAGTACTGGGGATTAAACCCAGGACCTCATGTATGCTAGTCAAGTGTTCTATCAGTACCCCCCTCCATTTTCTTAAAATGATTTTTTTTTTCTTTTTCAAGATTTTGTTTTCTTTTGTTGTTGTTTTTGAGACAGGGTCTCTCCATAGCCCCAGTTGGCCTGGAACTTGATATGCAGGCCAAGATCAGCTGCATCTTAGAACCCAAACAGGACTGCAGGGTTGAGGTAATTGAAGAATAAATTATTTGCATTTTTTTTCAACATACTACTATTTCTTTTCTTTTTCTTTTCTTCTTTTTTTTGCCCCCTCCCTCAGCCCCCAGTACTGGGGATTAAACCCAGGACCTCATGTATGCTAGTCAAGTGTTCTATCAGTACCCCCCTCCATTTTCTTAAAATGATTTTTTTTTTCTTTTTCAAGATTTTGTTTTCTTTTGTTGTTGTTTTTGAGACAGGGTCTCTCCATAGCCCCAGTTGGCCTGGAACTTGATATGCAGACCAAATTGGCCTCAATCTCAAGAGATCCGCCTGCTTCTGACTCCTGAGTGATGGGATTAAAGGAGTGGGCCACTACACCTGGCTTAGATTTTATTATTTTTAAGTATGTGTGTATGTGTGTGTGTGTGTGTGTGTGTGTGTTCATACACATGAGTGAAGGTGCTCACAGAGGCCAGACGGTGTTGGATCCCCTAGAGCTGGAATTACAGGTACTTACTTGGGTGCTGGGAACCAAACTAGGTCCTTTGCAAGAGCAGTATGCTTTCTTTACTGCTGTGGCATCTCTCCAGGCCCACTGACCCTTGCATTTTTAATTCCAATCCTTGGTGTCTGGTTCCTGTTCCCACGGGTCCCCCACCCTCTGAGAAGACAGACACTCCTCATATTGAAAAGTGATGATAAAAAGCAGTCCCAGTTTTGGCCCAATTTAGTTTCTTTCGATTTCTTTTATTTGCACTATGTAACAGTGTAATTATTAAAAATATTTATAGACAGGAAACTTCTTGAAAATATTAAAGGGTATGAGATTTGGTTTCTGTAAGAGAAAAAAGGTATCCTTTCCTAACTGTGTAAAAAGAATTATCTTTGTAGTTTAAAATAAAATTCTGAAACAAGAGACAATTGCGCCAGCTGTGTTGACATAGCACAACGACAGCAAGGAATCTTTACTCTTTAAGTACAAATTTCACATTACTGCTCTAAAATTCAAAGATCTGTGTGTCTGAAAGTACAATAAGCAAATTTTCATGCCATCCACATTGCCATTGGTTAGTTATGCCCATGTCATATTTATTTCACTCAGCGCTCCCTGCCGTCTTATGACAGGAAAATTACTACATTTGGGTTCCTCTGAAGGGAGATGCTCAGGGTCCCAGGCTGGTCTTGGTGACATTTGCTGCATGCCCCTGAGCAAGTCACTTGCCTTCTTTGCTTCTCACTTCACAGCTAAGGTGACCGCCTAGCTCCCTCACAGGGGAAGTTGAGTGCATTTGGTATGTAGGAAACTAGCTTCTTCCCATGTAACCCTTTAGGAAATGAGAATTTAGTCAAATGACTCTTAAGTGTGCTGGAAAACAAGACAAAGGAAAGTGAGAGGCACACGAACAGAAGGGGTGCTGCATAGCAGACTGGTGGAGGGCACCTCTTAATTGTACCTAAGCAGAAAAAAAATTTAAGAACACATTATTTTCCAATAAAATTCCTGTCACACACCACACATACACCCCCCCCACACACACACACGAACAGGTGCTTATTCCACATGATTCCCTTTCTCATTCATCTCTATTTTAAAGTACTTCAAAACAGGAAAATTTCCTGTTTTGGTCTCAAAATAGGAAAATTCCAAATAAAATCATCAACCTTAAAAAATGCTTGAAATAATTAGGCTACAAATTCTAGAGCCCTTTAATGTGGCTGGGATCCTATAACTATCTGTGCATTCCATGTATGGCCCTATTTAATATACCGGGCACCACTGTTGCTGGCTGTCAAGAAGCAAAATGAAAAATAGTTTTAATAGCTGCTCTTTGACCTGTTTTATATTTTATGTCAATTATAACAGCACACAACCATGCATAATTATGAAGCATAGATGCATTAAAATGTACACATAATTTGTGTTCTTATGGCAACCACTGCATTAGGTTCTAGAAAACAAACCTATTGTTATAAGTCATTTGAACATTAATATATTAGTATTAAATATCAAAGACAGATTTGTCTATCCATCTGTTTTGAGTCCTTGTAAGTAAATATATCTTTTTGGAGGAGTGGACAAAATCTCTACATAAATGCACTGTAGGTGCCATCTGTACCATATATTATAACACAGAGCTGAGCACCATCGTGCATAGCAACTCCAGTGAAGACAGTGCCATGTGATTGTCATTTGAATGTCATTTTTAAAAAATGATCTGGTATATGGACAGAAGGAGGAATTTTTTTTTTTTTCCTGGCACTGCCATGAGAATTCCTTCATTTGACTATCCTGGGGTTTTTGGATTTCTTTCTTAAAAGCTTATATTTTTCAAGGATAAGAGGAAAATCATTATTTTAATGCTGGGGAACTGAACAAAAAGTCTGCTCTCTTTATAGTCAAAGTACTATAATACAGGGGGGAATTGATTCAAGGTATCTGATCATCATAACAGTGGCCCTGAGAAGCAAGTGACAAAACCAGAAAACGAACTCAGCTGCACATAAGGAAACCAGGCATCATTCAGCTAGAGGCACAACAGACCTGTCCAGAACTAGTAACTCCGATTTTGACTTTCCAGCATTCTCACAATTTTGTAGGAAAGGAGGCTGCTGGAAGGGACAAGGGCAACGCAAAGTAACGACTCGATGGACAGAGTTTTGAAGGAAACAAGCCACCAATGAACTCTCCACCTCAACACTTTTTCCTTCTGAATAATTGCTTTAAATATCCATCTGACCTGGCCATTCATCTGGCCATTCCAGTCCCTCCCAGCGCTTCCAGTGCCATTTGTAATAAAAAATGGAATCTGGCGACTTCTTAAGATTTTGTTTCTTTTTTGAGAAAAATATTAGTATATTTCATAGCCCCTAAATTAAGTTAGGCGTTCTTTCCCACTAATCTTGTGAAAACTCTTTTAATGTGTTCTGGAGCCAGAAATGGGTCTGAAGGTTAAGAGACATAGGAGCAATCAGCTGTTCCTCTAAGACTTCGTCCCAAACTCATGGCAGTTCTCCATTCTCAACCTCACAATTGCTGGAATTGCAAGTGTGAGCCATCACGATGGCTTGGAGCAATTTTTAAATTATTCATTTCTGAAGTCGCATCTGATGTACTTTACTTCTCTGCCGTTTCTTTGGTTAAATGTTAGTTAGTGGTAAGCATTTTTATGCTGTTTCCAGATTACTGGACTTGAGTTCTAAGACCTTTTGGGGTGGCTATAATTATAGCAATAATTTACCCACCAATATATTTAACAGGTGTCACTTCCATTGAAAGGTATCATGAAGATTCTTTAAGCTTTAATGTGTCAGTTCATTTCTGAGAAGTTTCTCTAGGATCATTAAAATATTGGATCTCTAAATGCAGTATTTCTGTCTTTAAAATAATCACATATAGGAGGCAGAGAGATAGCTCAGTGGTTAAGAACACTGGCTGCTCTTGCAGAGGACCCAGGTTCAGCTTTCAGCACCCACATGGAGGCAAACCACCATCCATAATTCCAATTCCAGGGAATTTGATGTCTTCCTCCGTGGGCATTGCACAACATGGGCGCACTTACATACAGGCAGACAATACACTCATATACATAAAAAAGCAATATTTTTAAAAAATGACACCACATTAGAGTACTTGGAAGAGAACTGGGAATATCTGATTTTGATAGACTTAAAAGTAAAACAAAAAGCCTGTGACAGGATCAGGTGCAGTCACCCATACCTGAATCCCAGCACTCAGGAGGCTGAGGCAGGCAGATACTGAGATTCAGGCCAGCCTGGCTGCACAGGGAGAAGCTAAAGTAAACAAACTGAAGGTAAGACCCTATTGCTGAAAACAGGACATACTTCGGACACAGGACATGACTTGGAACAATGGAGCTGTAACTGACCTGGAAGACTTCTACCTGAGGACTAGCTCTTGAAGTTATATTCTATGCAAGGTGCTAAGAGAGAAAATCAATCAATGGTCCAGCCCAGCTGTAAAGCCTGATAAACCACAACTGGCACAGCAAACTACCTCTATTGGTGCAGTAGTGGTACTGTTATCTGGTGTGGGGGGGTATCAACAGCTTTCTAATTGGATTTAAAGCCCTCTCAATGGACGGGAAGTCATGGGTGGCACTATAAATATAGCCAAATATACATGGCTGGAGAGGTCATAGATCCTAGAGAAAACCCCATCTCTGTCATATTTCTAGAAAAATAAAATTTCTTACTGTATGCTAAATATGGATCCTTTTATTTACAAACAAGCATACCAGTCACCACTCATCAAAGAAGATTCTTTTTGCAACAGATAGAGGCTATTACAGAGTTCCACAACTGGTCAGGCACAGAGAATATATGTCTGAGAGATGCCTGGTCCTAAGTGACACATCTACAGTGGAACCTTGACACCTAGGCTCATGGAACATAGCAGTACAGGGAGTATAGAGAATAGTAATGCATTCCTCAACTCTCACCAGTGAAGCTTCCTCATACAACAGACAGCAATGAACAAAGAAGGCCACAACTGACCAAGTTTTAGAAAGTAAGAGACTGTAGAACGCACGTCCCTGGATAGAATTCCTATGTTAAATCTCACCCACCCATGGCTCAGGGACCATTGCAGAAGAGGAGGCTTCAGATTGTGTCAGGGTTGGTACATGAACATAAAGAAACAAAGGCTTTCAGGCCTCTAGGAACTTGTTTGTATGAACTTGCAACAATGATGACAGCATGCACCAGACCCACACCAATTCAATTCAAGGCAAAAACCCAGCATATAACTAGGGAAGTAGGCAGCAGGCACCAACCATAGCCAAGGAACTGTTGGCAACTGATTACTGCAGGGTGAGGAACAGTAGATCTTTAAGGGAGTGACTCTAGATAGGCTGATTAGATTCCAGTGGATGAATTTGAATTGAGGGACATTTGGGTTCAAATGCTTGACCAGATAGGACTGAACATACACGACAAAATGCATGAAATTCAATGGGGAAGGGAGACATGGAGGGTGCAGATGGGGGAGAGGGCCTAAATTTTTAAAGATCTATTATATGAAATGCACAAAAAAATCAAAGTAGTTTTTAAAAATGTGAACAAACACACTTGTCACACTGTAGAATGAAACATTGCTGTGCCCAGCAGACAGCAGACAAGGAGAATGACTTTCTGAACAGACACATACTGATGGCAGAAAAAAGAAACAATGGAGAAGAAAGAGGTAGATGGATAATGAAGTAGCCCTGGGTCTGAGCAACTGAGGAAGAAAGACAGTGAATCCCAGGGCCAGATTTTCAAAAGAGCTGAGAAAATTCAGATAGTGGGTGTACATGTACATCAGAGCTCATGGTTCTTCAATACTAAGAGTTATGGTGTGTGTCATGAGTCACCCATGAGCTCACAGGATTCCATGCCCTACTGAATGTTTAAGGGACCAGATTTTATGTTACTGAGGCACTAAGAAAGGATTAGGGATGAAAAGTGAAGAGTGTCACACAATCAGACCAAACAGCAGGATAGCCTCCCCTAGGACAGAACTAAGATAAACTTAATTTAATTTTTAAAAATTTTTATTATTTTAATATTTTATTATTTTTATTTTATGTGTATGAGTGTATTGCTTGCATGCATGTATGTGCAGCTGTGTTGTGAGAACTCCCCTGAAACTGGAGTTACGGACAGTTGTTAGCAGTCATGTGTTTGCTGGGAATCAAACCTGGGTCTTCTGCAAGAGTAGTCAGTGCTCTTAACTGCTAAGCCATCTCTCCAGCCCAATACTTTATTATTTTTATTTTATGTGTATGAGTGTTTTACCTGTAGGTATGCAAGAGCACCATATGGATGCAATGCCAGCAGAGACCAGAAGAGGGTGTCAGATCCTCTGGAACTGGAGTAACAGATGGTTGTACTGTGACTGAACCAAACTGTGAATCTGGGACCTCTGGAAGAGCAGCTGGTGCTCTTAACCACTGAATCATCTCTCCAGAACACACAATTTAAAAACATGTGCTTTCAAATATTAAATGTTGGGAGAGCAACAATAGTAGAACAGTCAGTGGGTAAAGGTGCTTGCCGCCAGCCCCAACAACCTGAGTTTGATCCTGGAGCACACATGTTGGAAGGAGATAGCAGACTCCCCTAAGCAGTCCCCTGACCTCCACATGTGGGCTGTGTGGCACATGCAAACCCACACACATGCACACATACACAAACACGTGTGTAAATAAACAAATGTAAGTTTATGGAAAATGAAATGGTTAGTTACTCGTGGGACAAATTTCTAAATATGGTCTTCTGAATGGAATTAACACAATCCTTTTCCGTTTTCTTGACTTTGGCACTATCTCCTCAAATTCATTTTCACAATCCAGAACTCTCACACATTTAACCCACACAGGAAAACTCTCATTCACTGACAGCATCTACTTCTGTGAAGTTTCAAACTTTTAAAAATTGTTGATGGAGCCGGGCATGGTGGCGCACGCCTTTAATCCCAGCACTCAGGAGGCAGAGGCAGGCTGATCTCTGTGAGTTCAAGGCCAGCCTGGTCTACATAGTGAGTTCCAGGGCAGCTGGGGCTACAGGGAGACCCTGTCTCAAAAAGACCAAAAAAAAAAAAAAAAGTTGTCAATGCTGATGCATTTGAACCATTTCAATCCTTAGAGGAACTGTCTTGCCTTCTAGTGGCTGGTGCATGTTGTTGACAATTTGATAAAACAATTCACTAACTTGCAAGGCTGCTTCATTTTCTACACTTAATTATCCAATCTAACTAAAATTAACTTTTCAAAATAACATTCTTTCTCACGCCAGTTAGAAAACTAACTACAAAGAAAGTTCTATACATTTTGGTGGGTATTTCAGACCAAGCTGTCTAAATTGATGGGACATCTTTGCCACTATCCTTAAGAATTTTGTATTTTTTTTAATTTGTTTTCTTAACATGAGTTCTTTTTCTTTACTGAATCTTGAAAGATTTTTATTCTTCTGTCACCATCTCTAATCCTCATTTCCAAAAACACAGGATAAAGCAACTTCAGTTTAATTACAAAATATTTTGTCACAAGTTTCAGTCTAAATATTGCTCTTAATTGCTATTTAGTTCCTTTTGAATTCTAAAGAACTTAAACGAGAATTTTTTACTTCAAAAATTTATTGACACATCTATCATCAACTGAACTTACCCATTCAGCATTATCCATTCATCTCTTCAGCAGGCTCACAGGCAATATTTATTTACACATCTGACAGCAGTTGGCATCTCAGCAGTGGCTTCCAGTTGATGATAAGTGACTAACATGAATGGCAAAGATCTTGAGGTTCCCTAACGCCAGCCGATCCAGTGCTTGACTGGAGACCAAAAGCCTCATCAAACAGCTGGCCCAGCCTTCCAGCATGCAGCACACAGCAGAACTTCTGGTCCTCTGTGTGTGGGAAGCAGACTGGTGCAGTATTGTAATGCATAATCTAATTTCATCGATGAATACTTACATACAACTTCAGATGGACTGAGACACAGCAAGTAAGGTTTGAGGGAAAGATGGTTTCATTCTCATTATTATTATTATTTTGGTCTTTTGAGACTGGGTGTCCCTGTTGCTCCAGTTGGTTTGGAACTCGCCAAATAGCCCAGACTGGCCTCGATCTCACACAGATCCGCCTGCTCTGCTTCTCAAGTGTTGGGGTTAAAGGTGTGCACCACTGCTCCCAGCTCCCTTCTAAGTATTCTTTACAAATGACATGGAGACCCCAGGGATTCTTTTATTTGACAAAGAGGAAATTTTTATGCGTATGTAATTTGGTCTTGAAGTGATTTTGATCCATGCACTGCATTTAATTGTATGATTCCTTAAGCATGTTAGAATTTCCTAAACAGAAGTTCAAGGCTCAGGCAAATTTTTCAGTTGAATGAAAATATTTTAATAGCTTTTACTTTCTTTTCATAGAGATCAAATGATTAAAGTCATGCTCTTAAGGAAGCCTATCTAGTCCCTAAGTAAAAATATCCTGAAAATTGTAGCTTCCGTTTTTAAAGATATCACAACCAAAAATTCATTGAATATCAGTGTTAAAGGTATTTAGGACCAAATTATTAACCCACAAAAGAGGTTGTGACCTTTATATTGGCCAGTCTTCCACTTGTCTATCTTGAGAAGGAAAAAAAAATGGGTGTGTGGGGAAAGTCTTGAGTTAATTGGAGAACTATCTCACTGGTTCGGTACTGTTGTGGTTTTATAAAGATAGAAGCTTCCACGGTTGATTCAAGAATTTGTTCCTGATTTACCTGAACTATGCAGAAAAAGAAAGGAAACCTCTCTCAAATCTGCATTTCTGAAACAATGGCAGGAGAGAAAAATAAAGCACACTTGTCTCAGACACAGGCTAAATATCTGGCCACTCAATAGATGATCTCTGGTAAGTACATGAGAACATTTGTTATGGCCTATTTAGAAAGAATGAAAAGACATTCATTACACTTTGCACCCTCCTTGGGTTTGAGGAGAAAAAGGGATCCATGACCACTCAGCCCTGGGTCCTACACCAGCAGACTGCTCAGGGAGGAAGGCAGTAGCCATGGTGAGGTGAGACCAGGCTGGGCCAATCATTTGCACAGCGGCTCTACTGGCTTTTGGGAGCTATGGTCACAGGCTACAGGATGGGATTTAGTTCCACAACTTGGTGGCTGGCCTGCAGTTACTGTGGAAGTCCTCTCCCTCTAATCCATACTGTTCAATTGTCAGGAAAGCTTGTAAACAGGAGCCTCCATCAGTTACCTCAGAGTGGTTTGAACAAACTAACATCATAACAAGAGTGTTTATGGAAAAAATGCTTAAGCACTGAAGCAGAAAGGGCTTAGCACTGATCAGACCTCTCTTCCACCTTTATTCTTCACTGTTCACATTGAAATGCAAATATCAGCACAGGGTTTCCACTGGC